>NC_069679.1:43035805-43338836 GCF_023699985.2 Odocoileus virginianus | reverse complement strand
TTTCAAATGAGTCAGCTCTTTGCATGAGGTGGCCAAAGTACTGGAGTTTCAGCTTCAACATCAGTCCTTCCAATGAACACCCAGGACTGATCTCCTTTAGGATGGACTGGTTGGATCTCCTTGCAGTCCAAGGGACTCTCAAGAGTCTTTTCCATCACCATAGTTCAAAAGCATCAATTCTTTGGTGCTCAGCTTTCTTCACAGTCCAACTCTCACATACATACATGACCACTGGAAAAACCATAGCCTTGACTAGACAGACCTTTGTTGACAAAGTGATGTCTCTGCTTTTTAATATGCTGTCTATGTTGGTCATAACTTTCCTTCCAAGGAGTAAGCGTCTTTTAATTTCATGGCTGCAATCACCATCTGCAGTGATTTTGGAGCCCAGAAAAATAAAGTCAGCCACTGTTTCCACTGTTTCCCCATCTATTTGCCATGAAGTGATGAGACCAGAAGCCATGATCTTAGTTTTCTGAATGTTGAGTTTTAAGTCAACTTTCTCACTCTCCTTTCACTTTCATGAAGAGGCTCTTTAGTTCTTCTTTGCTTTCTGCCATAAGGGTGGTGCCATCTGCATATCTGAGGTTATTGATATTTCTCCCGGCACTTGCTCAGGGTCATAGAATTAGTAAACAGCAGAGACATGAGTCAAAATGGTGCTTTTTATTTTTTAAATTATACCCAACCTGCAGCCCTAGACATAAGGAGTCCACCTAAGAAGTCCATCATGGCACTTCAGAGAATGAACACAAATCTGGCCTTGTGAGTCTATTCTCCTGACAGGAAATAGACATTCATGCCCAGAAGACAAGCAGTTTCCCTTCCCCCAATTTTCTCTCCTTTAAACCTTCGCAGAAGTAACAGCAGAAACATACTTCCCCAACCTTCCAGTTGACTGAATCACTCTCAAAATCATCAGTGAGAACTTTTGGGATCTTCTGTCAGCGATTCTTTCTCCCTCTTCTTATTTTTTAGCAACATCAATTTAATTGTGCAATTCAATATCCTAATTCCACATTATTCTCCAATACAGACTTGTCTGTTACAAGTGAATCACTTGCCATTCTTTAAAGAACACTCAGAATCAGGCTCTGTGACAACCTAGAAGAGTGGTATGGGTGGGAAGTGGAAGGGAGACTCAGGGAGCAGACATATGTATACCTACGGCTGATTCATTTTGATGTATGGCAGAAACCAACACAATATTGTAAAGCAATTATCCTTCATTTAAAAATAAATAATTTTTTTAAATGAAAAAATGAGGGAGAAAACCAAAAAAATTTTAAAAAGAACACTCAGACCCTAAGAACACTAAACTGATAAAGTCCTCCATAAAAGTACAACCCACAGGATGCTTTCACATCCCCCAGCCATCAAATCAAGCTTGAGAATCAGGCAAGGCTTCTCAGAAGAGGTGGCATGTGTAGTTGAGGGTTTAAGAACTACTAAGCAGTCAGAGATTATCAACAGTAGTCCTGGCGAAGGGTAGAGAGTGGGCAAAGGCACAGAGCAGCAAGAGAGCATAATGCATTCATAGAATTGAAATTCCACGCAACAGGAATTTAAGGCATGTAGGAGAGTCAGAGGGTGAGGTAGGGTGGAGACAGAGTAGTAAAGGGTGCAGCTGCCAAGTGGGCAGGGATGGGATAATGAAGAGCCTTGCCTATTAGTGTTCTAATGCTGTGCTACTCTAAGTGTGGTCCCTGGAAAAGCCTTAGAATTTATTTGAAATACAGAATACAAGCCGAACCTCAGATTTATCAAATGCCAGTCAGCATTTTTGAAAGATACTCAGGTGACTTATATGTGCTTTAAAAATTTGAGAAGCAAGGCTCTAAGCATTTGGGTTGCATCTTGAAGGCAATGAGAAGCTACTGAAATGTCTTTTTTTTTTTTAACATTGTCAACCACTTTCTTCATATATTGGTCTGTTTTTTTTTAGTCGCTAAGTCGTGTCCGACTCTTTTGCAACCCCACAGATTGTAGGCTGCGAGGCTCCTCTGTCCACAGAATTTTCCACGCAAGAATACTGCAGTGGGTTGCCATTTCCTTCTTCAGGGGATCTTCCCAACCCAGGGATCAAACCTGTGTCTCCTGAGTCTCCTGCATTGGCAGGCAGATTCCTTATCACTGAGCCATCACAGAAGCCCACCACCGAAACATTTTAAGTAAAAGATATACATGATCATATCTGAAAGCAATGTGGGAAATTTACTATGAGTAGCCAAAAATGCAAATATAGTTTCTTTATGGTGTAATTGCTTTGGATTCTGTTGTTGGAGAATGACTGTTTCATAAAAATGCTTCCCACATTTTTACTCTCTTTTTCCGTGTTTGTCAGAACCTGGGGAGTTAGGGAGATATGTGAGAGGTTGGTGAAAGTGTACAAACTCTCAGCTATACAATAAGGTCTGAAGGTCTAATTGAGAACATGGCAGCTACAGTTAATAACACTAAATTGTACAAATGAAATTTGTTAAGGGGGTAGAACTTAATGTTTTCACACATGCACAAACATGTGAGGTGATGGATTTGCTAACTAACTAGATGAAGGTAATTCTTTCATAATGTATATCAAGTCACTATGACATACACTTTAGATATCTAGATATCTTACAATTTATGTCAATTATACCCCAGTAGAGCTGACATTTTTTAAGAAGTGCTTCCTTACCTATAGAAAGGCTCCCAGTGATAAGACATTTAATATTATCTCAAACACCAAGAATGCACTTTCTATAGGATAAAAGCACCATATCCATATATTAACTATATACAACTAATGATTTAAATCAAATTTATGCAACCATGCTCCCTAAACAATTTCTTTAACTCAAACTCTTATCTGGCCTGTTAACAGCTTTTGAATTACCTGGGTAGGGTAGTAAGGCTGGATCTGCTCTTCACAAACCAGCTTTTAAATGACGAAAGAATATACTCTTACAGAATTTTTTTTCCCTAAATTATATGCAACCTTAAGCTAAGAAGAGTAAGACCACAGAATTCTAAATCACAGCCATATAGAAATCTCCCATAATGTGTTCAATAGGCCATATCAAAACAATTCATAATTTATAGAAATGGGGTCAAAGAAACTTACAGCTCATATCTCATCTGTTGTCAAGTGTCACATTCATTCAAGCAAAGGAAAGTTAACTGATTAAAAAATCTGCTTTTAAATGCCTGTTAGTGGCAGTGGAGAGAGCTAGACAACCCGGTTTTTTGTTTTTTTTTTTTTTTTTTTGATGGCTTACAGTGAATGTCAGAAAATATTCTGTACTTAAAGAAACATGATTCTGCTGAAAAAGAAAATAAAACTGATTTTCTTAATATAAAACTTATTTTCTTAATAACAGTAGCAAAAATGTACTAAAAGTTACATTTGACTATG
The DNA here is from genome assembly GCF_023699985.2 of Odocoileus virginianus. Classification (NCBI taxonomy): domain Eukaryota; kingdom Metazoa; phylum Chordata; class Mammalia; order Artiodactyla; family Cervidae; genus Odocoileus; species Odocoileus virginianus. The sequence goes on along the minus strand of NC_069679.1, from coordinate 43,335,442 downwards.
TAATGCATCTTTCATAGGGACACAAAAATCACGATGCTACCCACGTTCAGTCCTCACAGTCCTCTGGTCTGGACAGACACCCCAATAGAATCGTGACTCTGATATAAACATAACTACATTCAGATGTTGTTGTTCAGTTGCTAAGTTGTGTCCAACTCTTTGAGACCCCAGAGACTGCAGCATGCCAGGCTCCTCTCTCCTTCACTATTTCCTGGAGTTTGTTCAAACTCACGTCCACTAAGTCAGTGATGCTATCTAACCATCTCATCCTCTGCTGCTCCCTTCTTCTTTTGCCATCAATCTTTCCCAGCATCAGGGTCTTTTTCAATGAGTTGGCTCTTCGCATCAGGTGGCCAAAGTACTGGAGCTTCAGCATTGGTGTACCAATGAAATATCGATCAAGGTTGATTTCCTTTAGGATTGATTGATTTGATCTCCTTGCAGTCCAAGGGACTCTCAAGGGTCTTCTCAAGCACCACAGTTCAAAAGCATCAATTCTTCAGTGCCTTCTTTATGGTCCAATTCTCACATCCATACATGACTACTGGAAAAACTACATTCAGAACCAGTCGTAAAGCTAGATTCCCCAACTTGGTGTGGAGTGCTATTCATAGCCTAATGCAAATTTTCCACATGGCTTAATAGAAACTCTGAGTTTCTTTCAAAGAAATGACCATCAGTGGCATCAGGTAATTTGAATGATTTGGAGGCATATACCAGTGCTCGGAAGTCACTAAAGCAGTGGTTTTCAATGCCTATTCCATGACAGGCAGCCCTTTAGAAGTTTCCTTTCCCACAAACACAAATTTGTTGATAGCAGTCTGTGTGTATATCTATGGAAAGGTGGAGTAAGATGGCAAAGAAAACTGAGGCAAAAGAATCAGTGAGAAAGAGAGGAAAGAGAAAGAGGAAAATGGAAAAAATACAGGAGAAAATATTGCATGACAAGTAAAAATACAACGAGAAGGAACAGATCAGGAATGAATGGTGCAAATAAAGGGAAACAAAAAAAAATTTTAAGGGATAATGATGGCTCTGCCAATCACTGCTAAGCAAATATGACAATAGCTTCTAGAACATTTTAATTTGGTGATAGAGTACTGGAGTTGACTACACTAGTAAATACACTTAGCCAGGACTATTTTCAAAGTGATCACTGCTGGGGCTATGAAATTGATTTTTTTTCTTTTTTTACAATTCCTAGTTATCTTGGAAAACGAGTAAACAAAATTGTAGAACTTTGTTTATGCTCTGAGACCTCAAAGATAGTCTAATTTCTTTATGGCTGTAAAGGACACAATAATGATTCAACAGTATTAAGGAGGCCAGTAACAAAAATAAAATGTTTGTTAAGTGAGGAAAAAAGCTGAAGAACAATTAGTGCTCATACTATGGGATTACAACCATTGGCAGTTTCTTTAAAAAAATGAATGAATACGTAAAATACAACCCAGCCATTTCACCTGCAGGTATCTAACCAGGAGAAATGAATTTATCCACAAAAAGACTTGTACATGAATGTACAAGGATATCTACCATAGATATGTTTAAATACTTTAAGTTTGTCCTTAAAACACTCTTCTAACAGATGCAAAGATCTTCTCTATCTATATGCTAAAATGTTACACCTCTCTCAATGCATTCATTCAATTCCTGATCAATTTAAACACAGAGATAATCTAAACTAATCAAAACTGTCAATCAAAAATATAGTAAACCCTCAAATTTTATCTATGACACAGTGGGAGAAGAAAAAGTGAAACTTAAACCTGCCCTCAGTAGACTTGCCTCCTCCCCTCTAAAAGCAGATATACTTTTTTAAAATATGCACAAATAAAAAACAATACAGAAAGAGTGAAGTTAAGGGAAAAAACAGTAATTTTAGAGCCACTAATTGAATAGCTGTGTGACTTTGTAGATTATTTAATGTTTCTATGTCTTAGTTTACATTTTTAAGATTTTTTTGTAATGTGGATCATTTTTAAAGTCTTTATTGAACTTGTTACAATACTGCTTATGTTTCATGTTGTGGGGTTTTTGGCTGAGAGGCATGTGAGATCTCAGCTCCCCAACCAGGGATCGAACCCACAACCCTTGCACTGGAAAGTGAAGTGTTAACCACTGAACCACTAGGGAAGTCCCCATTAGTTTCTTAATCTATAAAAGGGTAAGAAAATTTCATAGAATCATGGTGAGGATTAAATGAAATATTCTAATAAAGGATTGAATTCTGTCCTTTCCCTCCCACTGCTCCATAATACTGATTTGTTACAACTTCTGTCTTCCAGCTTTTCCTCATCCCTAGGGACCATTAGCTTACAACTATATTCTTGTCTTTCCTATCCTATAGGGATGGTCTCCTGGGCTTCTGCCTCAAGCTGTTTGCCTTTTTCTCACTTCATCCCTCTACCACTACATCTCCTACTCACGTCTCAACCCCACCATGACCATTAGTGATGAACCAAATGGCTTCTCCTCAATCCTCAGCTTATTCAAGCTCTGTAGTATCTACAAAAGTGGAATACACTCAGTTTCAGACTTTCTCCTTTGACTCCCACGTCACTATTTTCTTTCCTGCTTCCTACCTACTTTGATGACTTCTTTTACTCACTCCTTAAACATTAAGGCTGACTCTGTCTGCAGCCCTCTTACTGCTATTTTTGTAGACTACACTGTGTCCTTAGCAATCCCATCAACTTCCAGCACCTAATGTGTTAATGACTGCCAAATCTATCTATTTCTAGACTTCAACTTTTCTCTTAGAACATCTTCAGTTCTACCAACAATATGGCTAAATGTCTAAATCAAGAAGTCCCAAAGACACCTAAAGCTTGATATGATAGAACTAAATTCACTCTCTCATTCATTCATGTTCTTTCCTCTTCTTTCCCCTTTCTATCTCTACCACCTCTTAACTCTTTCTTTCTGCCTACCAATCCCTTCTTTCTTTCCACCTACCAATCCCTTCTTTCTTTCCAATGTGACTTAATGATGTCACCATCTAAAAACAAAGCCATAAATCTTCAAGTTATCTTCAAGGGTAGAGATCAACAAATCTTCCTTCCCACACTTTTTATTGTATCTTTTCCATCTGTAGTATACTGATGCTTCACTCTTCCAAATCCATGTTCTTTCCATTATAAAGAAAGAGCTCCATTCCCACCTCTAGAATCTGGGCTGCCCCTGAGAATTGATTTTGGCCAGCAGAATGGAATGGAAATAACAGCTGCTAATTCCATGCCAGCATCTTGAGAAGGTTTGCGTGATTCCCCCACTCTCTTGGAATTTGCCACAATAACATGAATAAATTCAGAACAACCTGGTGGGTGATGAAAAACATGTGGTCCAATCTCTCCCATCATTCCAACCAACAGGCAGCCACATCGGCTGACATAATCCTAGACCAACCAGCACCCCTCCTCCCAGCAGACCTACCTGCTGACTGTAAACACATGTGTGAGCCCTGACAAGATGAGCCAAATCTCAAGTCATTAGAGCCACCCACCTGATCCATAGACTTGTAAGCAATAATATTTACAGTTTTAAGCCACCATGTTTAGGAGTAGTTTTTTATGTGTGACAGCAAACTGATAAACTGTCTTTTTTGTTCTCTTGGTTATGTATGCATCTGTCTCTGAGTTGGCTATTGGAAATGTGCCATAATCGGTTTCCTTGTTTTGTCTCTTACCCTGTAATCATTTATGCATATTTACATGTGTGCATATATATGTTATAAAAATAATTTTAGTATTTGTGTATATATCCATAAAGTGAGTGAAGTTGCTCAGTCGTGTCCAACTCTTTGCAACCCCATGGACTGCAGCCTACCAGGCTTCTCTGTCCATGGGATTTTCCAGGCAAGAGTACTGGAGTGGGTTGCCATTTCCTTCTCCAGGAGACCTTCCCAACCCAGGGATTGAACCTGGGTCTCCCGTATTGTAGGCAGACCCTTTACCATGTGAACCACCAGGGAAGTCCTGTGTATATCTATGTATATGTTTATATATGTATGTGTATGTCTGTGTATCTACACACAAAAACATTTACCTAATGAATGCAGATGTAAGTTGTAAGTAAAAAGTAGATGACAGATCTTAGATAAATGTTACACAGAGGGAAGTTCACAGAAGAGAGAGATAACTGATGAAATGTTTAAGAAAACAGTAAATGATTCTGGGTATAAGACTTGAATTGGGTCAAATTAAAATGGAGGAATGAAGGCATTCTCAGGCCTTGGAGTAACCTCCTCAATCACACAACTCATCATAACCTTTTAAAGCAAATGAATAGGGAGAGGGGACCGGGATGGGGAATACATATAAATCCATGGCTAATTCATTTCAATGTATGACAAAAACCACTGCAATGTTGTAAATTAGCCTCCAACTAATAAAAATTAATGGAAAAAAAATAAATAAAGCAAATGAATAACCTCACATGGAACCTTTCCCCCTATATTGATAAGTCTTTGACATAAGAATGTGAACACTAAAGGGTTAATGAATCAATCACTGGCAACCCACACCATGGTCAAGATGGTGAAATGAAATGTGCGGTCAGAGTTCACTGACCACTGGTCAAAGACAGACAAAGAGCCCTGTCTTAAATAATAGCTTTAGTCTTCAGAGACGGGGTTGTTTTCTCTACCTGCAAAGATTTTCCAGAATGTAGCTTTGTGTCTGTATGTTTTAACCAAATCCACAAATCTCAGGTGGATTTGCTTTCTTTGGATACTATAATAGCTAACTGAAAAACAGCTGATCCGACCCATAATTGTTGATCCAATTTGATCATTAAGACAAACAAAATAATGGTTCATGGTCTTGTCATTATAATTGTGTTCTAAAATTGAATTAAATATATGGCAATACAATTGATAACTCAAAGGCCATGCTGAAGCAACTTAAGACAATTTGGAGCCAAGCAATTACGGGCTTTAATTTTTGAACACATACCAGAGTAGATGTTATTTTGGATTATTAATATCCTTTTATATCATAAATTTATACACAAATTCAAGTTACTTTCAAAACTTAGAAGAAAGATAGTAAAAAGACAATAAAGATAAAACTTTAAATAAGCTGTCAAATAACTTAAGCAAACAAAGTATTTACAGCAATATAAGACAATCTAATTTCAGAAAGGCATTAATAGGACACTATCTCTGACAAAACAGGAAAATGTATTTAAAACCACTCATCAGAGTGTTTATTCAAAATATTTCATACAGATATAAGAGGGAGTAATGTGTTTATAACAAGCACTGATGTACACTCCACCAAGCTTTATCAAATATTAATTTTATCAGATTTGTTCCAGAAGTTTCTTAAAGAATATAGAATATTACTGATTTGGCTGAAGTTCTTTGTATACCTATCTCTGACCTGATCGTCTTCCTTCCCTCTCCAGAAGGAACCACTAACCTGAATTTAGTGTTCATTAGTCCCATGGGTATTTTTACTAAATGTCTATGTATTTATAAACAAAGCATACACGGTTCTACATACTTTCAATCTATATACAAAGTCATCATATTCTATGCTGTAATTAATTTCTATGCTCAACTGTTTTTGGCCATTGATCTATACTGAGATGTATAATAACTAATCGATCATTTTAATGGATTATTTCACTATACAAAGTATGCCACAACTTATTAGCCATTTTCTTATCGATGGACATGTAAGCTTTTCCAATTTTTTGTTATTACGAAGGATGCTTCAAGAAGCATTCTTATATAAGCCGTCTTATATATATGGGCAAGAATTCTCCTATGACATTTACCTGGAAATGAAATTAGTGATTCAAAGGGCATAAACATTTTCAAATTTTCCAGACATTGCCAAATTACTCTCCAAAATAGTTCTACCAATTTAGATTACCATCAGCTTCCTTTGCCATCAGTTGGAAATACCACTTTTTTTTATTAATCTATTAGGTGTAAAACAGTTTCATTTAAAAACTTTTTTTCATTTCTCTGATTTCAAGTGAGTGAAGCACAGTTTTATACATTTATCAGCTATCTGTGAACTGTCTCCTGTTCATATTTTTTTCCACTATGACATGTCTTTTCCTATTGATTTGTAGGAGTTATTTATATGTTTTGGTTATGAATCCTTTGTCATTTAGATTTACTACACGTTTCTTATTTTTGATGTGGCTTGCCATTTTACTTCTGGTTTATATTAATTGTCAAATTCATAAGTTTAAAATTTTTCTTTATAGAGGGGTTTTGTCAATTATTTTTAAATCCTTCTGTATCCAGAACTAAGGCCAAGTCTACAACTTCAGACCACACAACCCTCTACATTTCTCTTCTGTTTTGGTTTATGTATATCTTTCTTGTTTTTGAGCCAGGATGTCTTTCAGTTTTCTTTTCTTATATTTAAACTACCACTTCTATGTATATGGAGCAGAGAGAATATGACAAAGCATGAGCTCACTGCTCTATGATCACTAAAAGTGACACTTCTTTTAACTAGAGAAAAAGGCTTTAAGTAAGGTTAAGTTTCTAAATAAAGGCTATTTTCCATGCTTATGCACCATATCAGCTTTGAAATATTGTTTCAGGTATCATGATCTAGTCCAGATTGTGACTATTTAAATCTCCTAACCACTTAAAAAATAAACCTACATAAAATAGTTTTAAGAAATGATATACATTTTTTCCCCAAAATAAAACATGTTTTTATGAATCAAAATTAAGTAGACACTTCTTAAAGAAATACATAAACATCTTTTGATGTTGCTAAAAGTTTAAATTTGGAAATAATCTTTCAAAATCTCTGTGCTTAGGGAATCTCCTGGTGGTCCAGATTAGTAACTGGTGCTTGCACTGCAGTGGCCTGAGTTCAATCCTTGCTGGTGAAACTAACATCCTGCAAGGTTTAGGACACACAGCCAAAAAACAAACAAAAACTACTCTGTATTTAGCAAATTCAAATGGCAACTTCACAATGGAGACAACTGAGAGTCCATTTAGAGTTCCTTAACCTTTTAGGAGTAGAGCTTTATAATAACAGATAAAACATTATAATGATAACACTTGAATATAACTGTAACTTTTAATCTAATATTTCTATTTATTCAAAATGTAAAGTATTTTTCAAATTATCTAACACCAAAACACTTGATAACACCAGCTATCTATATTTCTGTGTCTATTGTTTAACTGAGGCTACAATGACAGACTATGAGCTAAAACAAAATACTTTCAACCTAAAACCTCACTGCCAAAGCTTTCACATTTGTTTCCTGTCTAGTGAATCAGTTTCTACCACATCCGTGGCAAAACTGTAGGAAAATAAATCTGAAGTTTCAGGCTAATCAGGATATTTTCAATTTGTCTTCAGGAATAAGAACATTTTCTTTAGATAATCCCAGAGATATTTTTAACCTGATTGATTTATTGATCCTATGCACAAATCTATTAGACTATTAGGAATTTTACCCCTTACCCATAAAAGCAAGATCATGAAGTTGGGAGCTGACCTCGGGCCTTGAGAGTATTCAAAGCATTTGTAAAAGTGACCTTAGGGCAACTCCAAGCCCTGAAGGATGCTTTTAGTGTTTACAAAAGCAGCAGGAAGTTCCTAATCCCTTTTTCTTTAAAAAGGGGGATAAATGTCTTTGATTTGGAATCACAGCATCCTGGGTCCTTTGGAATTATCAAAAAAATTCTTTTGAGTATTGGGGATTCAAGCTGGAAATTTGGAGGGAAAATACCACTTTTAACATTAAAAAGTGCTCATGTTTAAGCCAAAAAGGCAGTGAAAGAAACTCAAAAAGCTATTTAACTACTGTTGGCTTGGTCTATCAACACACCAAGAGAGAGGAAAACTCAGAGAGGACTTTTTGATATAACAGTTAGATAAACATTTCTATCTAAGCTAGCACAAGTTGGTGAAGAGGCATAGGTAAATTATTCAGCAAGTGCACAGATATTAAAATGCTCAACATCTGTTCACATTAACTTGTTTTTCAGGTATACCCAAAAGCTATTTACTATCATACAGTCAGAATATAGCACTCTGCTTGAAAGTAGAAATTATTTGCCACCAATGTATAAGTAAATTTGGATTATTTAGCTGATTCTCCAAATAAATTTTTATATCAATCACAACAGCCCTATTTGTTGTTAACAAAGACTGATTTTTTATTCAGAATAAATAATCAGTGGGCTGAAGAATGACAGATCCTTTGCCAAATACATAACTTTTCCTACCTCTCTAATCATTATGACTAATAAACTGGTAGTCAGTTAACCCTTAGTTGCATGGGAGGCAAGGATTCATTGGAGAAGTTTGGGAATTTAAGAGCATTTCAATAGGGTGTTACAAAATCTTCAGAATATGAAAATCATCTTAAAGTCAAGGGATGAGATCAACTCTTGAAGAAAACAGTATAGTTTAGTTTTAAATTTCTTTCTAAATGCCCAGACCACTAGGTGTAAGAAAATAATTTTTCACTTTTTTTTTGTATCTATATAGACGAAACATACAATGAAGAATTCTTAGGATTATGATTGCCAAGTTTATCATAGCAGTAAGTAGTTTTAAGTAAGTAATTCTATATATGTGTGTATTTATATATAAGAAAAATATAAATTACATAAACCATACTACGTGTAATAGAGTGTCTATGCATACACAGACACCACACACACAGGTAACCCTCGTTTCACTGTGATTTCCTTTATTGTGCTCTGCAGATGTTACTTACAAACAGAAAGTTTGCAGCCACTCTATATCAAGCAAGTCTCTCAGTGCCATTTTTCTAACATTTGCTCACTTTTGTATCTCTGTTGTCACATTTTGGTAATTCCCACAACATTTCAAACTTTTCATTATTCTGATATTTGTTCCTGTGATCTGTTATCAGGGATCTCTGGCCTTACTACTGCAAAAACAACATGACTTGCTGAAGTGCAGCTGACGATTAGCATTTTTTGGTAATAAAGTGTTTAATGAAGGTGCGGATACTTTTTAGACAGTACGTTATTGCACATTTAACAAACTATGGTACAGTGTAAGCTGAACTTTGCACCAGGAAACCAGAAAATTAATGTGATTCAATTTATTGTGATATTCACTACACTGCAATGGTCTGGAAACAAACTTGTAATACTGCCATGGTATGCCTGTGTATCTTTATAAACTCGTTAATCCCTAAAACTCAAGCTGCCATTATGAAACTGAAAGAGCTTTTTTCTTCTCCAACAGGATCCATGTCTAGTAACACCCTCATGTGCACAGTGATGTGCCAGTTATATAAAAACTGTGGTTTTACTTACATGATACCAAAACAACTTGACACAAAGTGGAAAAAGCACCCATTGATGCAAGAGCTTTGGTTACATGACCCAATTAAGTGACTGAAACATCCAAATGCTACTTTTTTTTTTTTAAAGTATGCTGTGCAGCTTGTAGAAATTTAGTTCCCCAACCAGGTATTGGACCTGGACCCCCAGCAGTGAAAGCACTGAATCCTAACCACCAGGCTGCCAGGGAATTCCCAAACCCCTAATTCTATACTGGTCCATTCTGATGTCATGGAGATTTGGTTTCTATAGGGAAGGAGAAAATGTATAAATTTAACACAGACTCAATAGTCTAACATTTCATACTGAACACTTTGCTAAAAATCAAAATATTTCCCCATAAACCATGTGGCTCAGTCAGTAAAGAATCCATCTGTAATACAGGATACCCAGGTTGAATCCCTGGGTTGGGAAGATCCCCCAGAGAAGGAAATGGCAACTCACTCCAGTATTCTTGCCTGGGAAATCCCATGGGCAGAGGAGACTGGCACGTCAGTCCATGGGGTCGCACAGAGTCAGACGTGAATTAGCAACGAAACCACTACCACTCATAAAATAGAGGACACAGAGGCATGTTACGACAAACCATTTCCTACTGCAAACTATCAAAATCTGGGTAAAGCACAATATTATCCTACAGTGGAATTCTACTAGTAGCAATGATTTTTAAGAAGCCTCACAGGGTAAAGGCTCTCTCCTGCTGATTTATGAGATGTCTCTTTCAAGCATGCCTCTCGAGTAGTTCTATGCAAGAGAGAAAAAGCAAAAGGCCACAGTGAAGGTTTCTGGGAGTTGACATCTGAAAGCTTTTATTCTCCCAAAGAAAGAAAGTTATGACCTTTGACACAGAGCTGTGGTGCCAAAGAAACTGCTCATAAATGTATGTCAGTAATTAAGCAGAAATCAATAATTCCATTTAATCTAGTGAACTGTTATGTAGTGGGCCAATATGCTTGAAGAGCCAAATGTCCTTCTCTTATTAACACCTATGCTGCTATTTCATTAGGACAAAAGTTTTGTTGGCCTGTTTTGCAGTTTTAAAAATCATTGTAACTCTCACTGTATATGGAAAGTGTCCATCATTTTAAAGTTAACATGAAATCTCTTTTCTTAAAAGAAAAATGCCTTGGAAAAATTTCAAGTTTTTAATGCAATATTTTCATTTGGCCTTCTCAAATATGGCTATGTCATGTTTATAATAATATGTCTCTGAAGACTCAAATTACTTTATATAAAGTACACATACACGTGTAACTGGTTTTTGTAAACATATACACTTTCAAATCAGTATCTCAGTCCCTTACTAAAACGGAATAACGGAATTACTTAGAAAAGCCACAGTACGAGGTACACAGTAGCACAGGAGCTGCAGGATGAACTGCCTCCTTAACTGGTTTTCTAAAATACTTCAAAGATTTACAAGAAACTAAGAAACGGCTGCATCTGCTATACCACATGAACGCTATCTGCCAAGTTGATATTAGAAGATAAAGAACAGGGAAGTTTGTTAATAAATCAAGCTTTTCCTTCCAAGTTCAAGACGTGGCATGCTAATATTTTAGAAGGGTATATTTTGAGGGGACATCAATTTAATGGATGGCACAAAGAACTTTAATAAACAAATGATGAATGGCTATTAATAGTTTCATATACTCACTAATGGTTACTTTTAGTTTTTTATTTATTTTTAAGATGTTGGCTGTGCACTGTTTATAATAGCCAGGACATCCATCAGCAGACGAATGGATGAGGAAGCTGTGGTACATATACACCATGGAATATTACTCAGCCATTAAAAAGAATTCATTTGAATCAGTTCTAATGAGATGGATGAAACTGGAGCTCATTATACAGAGCGAAGTAAGCCAGAAAGATAAAGACCATTACAGTATACTAACACATATATATGGAATTTAGAAAGATGGTAGTGATAACCCTATATGCAAAACAGAAAAAGAGACTCAGATGTATAGAACAGACTTGTGGACTCTGGGAGAAGGCGAGGGTGGGGTGTTTCAAGAGAACAGCATCGAAACATGTATATTATCTATGGCGAAACAGATCACCAGCCCAGGTTGGGTGCATGAGACAAGTGCTCGGGCCTGGTGCACTGGGAAGACCCAGAGGGATTGGGTGGAGAGGGAGGTGGGAGGGGGGACCGGGATGGGGAATACATGTAAATCCATGGCTAATTCATTTCAATGTATGACAAAAACCACTGCAATGTTGTAAGGTAATTAGCCTCCAACTAATAAAAATAAATAAAATAAATAAATTTAAAAAAAAAAAAAAAGATGCTGGCTGTGCTGGGTCTTGGCTCTCTAGCTGCGTGAGTGGCCTCTTCGCTCCAGTCACAGGGCGACTAGCGGCACAGCAGCCACAGCACACGGGCTCCCCTGGTTGCGCTGCACAGGCCTGGCTGCTCTGCTGCACGTGGGACCTCAGGCCCCTGATCAGGGGGCAAACCCATGCCCCCTGCATTGGAAGTCAGCTTATCATCGGCTAGACCATCAGGGGAGACCCTGATCATTATTTTTAAAGAGCATGTCCCCCAAAACAGAACTGTATAAGTGTAATAGTTATTTCAGGTAAAATACAAAAGCAATTTTACCATTTACACCACTTAAGCGAAAGGCAAAGGAAGAAAGGAAAGATATACCCACCTGAATGCAGAGTTCCAAAGAACAGCAAGGACAGAAAGGAAAACCTTAAGTGATCAATGCAAAGAAATAGAGGGAAATAATAGAATGGGAAAGACTCTCTCTTCAAGAAAATTTGCATTTTACACAAAGATGGGCACAATAAAGGACAGAAATGGTATGGACCTAACAGAAGTACAAGATATTAAGAAGAGGTGGCAAGAACACCAAGAAGAATTGTACAAAGAAGGTCTTAATGACCTGGATCACTCACCTACAGCCAGACATCCTGGAGTGTGAAGTGGGCCTCAGGAAGCATTACTACGAACAATGCCAGTGGAGGTGATAGAATTTCAGCTGATCTATTTCAAATCCTAAAAGATGAGGCTGTTTAAGTGCTGCACTCAATATGCCAGCAAATTTGGAAAACTCAGCAGTGGTCACAAGACTGGAAAGGTCAGTTTTCATTCCAACTCCAGAGAAGGGCAAGGCCAAAGAATGCTCAAACTACCACACAACTGCACTCATTTCACATGCTAGCAAGGTAACGCTCAAAATCCTTCAAGCTAGACTCAATAGTACTTGAACTGAGAGCTTCCAGATGTACAAGCTGGGTTTAGAAAAGGCAGAGGAACAAGAGATCAAATGGCCAACACCCACTGGATCACAGAAAAAGCAAGGGAATTCCAGAGAAACATTTACCTCTGCTTCATTGACTATGCTAAAACCTTTGACTGTGTGGCAAATTCTTCAAGAGATGGGAATACCAGACCACCTTCCCTGCTTCCTGGGAAACCTGTATTCAGGTCAAGAAGCAACAGTAGAACAGACTTACTGGTTCTAAATTGAGAAAGGAATGCATCAAGGCTGTATATTGTCACCCTGCTTATTTGACTTTTACACAGAGTACATCATGCAAAATGCCAGGCTGGGTGAAACACAAACTGGAATCAACACTGCTGGGAGAAATATCAATAACCTCAGATACAAGGATGACACTACACTAATGACAGAAAGCAAAGAGGAAATAAAGAGCCTCCTGATGAAGGTTAAAGAGGAGAGTGAAAAAGTTGGCTGAAAACTCAACAGTCAAAAGCTAATAAGATCATGGCATCTGGTCCCATCACTTCATGGCAAGCAGATGAGGAAAAAATGGAAACAGTGACAGCCCTTATCTTCTCGGGCTCCAAAAATCACTGTGGACGGTGATCGCAGCCAATTAAAAGACACTTGCTTCTTGGAAGAAAAGCTATGATGAAACTAGACAGCATATTAAAAAGAAGAGACATCATTTTGCTGACAAAGGTCTGTAGAGTCAAAGCTATGGTTTTTTCAGTAGTAACGTACGGATGTGAAAGTTGGACCATAAAGAAGGCTGAGCACCAAAGAATTAATGCTTTCAAACTGTGGTGCTGGAGAAGACTCTTGAGAGTCCTGTGGACGGCAAAGAGATGGAACTAGTCAATCCTAAAGGAAATCAGTCCTGAATATTCATTGAAAGGACTAATGCTGAAGCTGAAGCTCCAGTACTTTGGCCACCTGATGCAAAGAGCTGACTCACTGGAAAAGACCCTGATGGTGGGAAAGTTTGAGGGTAGGAGGAGAAGCGGGTGACAGAGGATGAAATGGTTGGATGGCATCATCAACTCAATGGGCATGAGTTTGAGCAAACTCTGGGAGATAGTGAAGGACAGGGAAGCCTGGCGTGCTGCAGTTCATGGGGTCACAGAGAGTCAAACAGGACTGGGTGACTGAACAACAAATGCTATTTAAATAACTCAACTTTCTGGTATCAACCATGACATTGATACAAGTTTCAGTAAAATATAAAATGGCATTACTTTACTAAATCATAAGAGTATTATTTATAATTTCAAAATCATGTTGGACAATATTAAAACAATGAGAAATTATCCCACTGTTAAGGTTTAGGGAAAATTCTGTGTTCCTAAAAACGGTGTTCATTTTCACTCTCCCAAAATGGCTCAAGGACTTTAATGACCTATTAATAGTCTGCAGCAAAGGGTATTTTTCAAGTCTTGTCTTACTGAAACTCTTTATTGCATCTAATTGTTTCATAAACTCTTTGAAACTTCACCCTTGGCTTCTGTGCTTGTGCATTCTCCTGGTTTTCCACCTACATTCCTGACAACTGCTTCTGTCTCTGGTGGTTGCCCACGCTTCTTGCACTGCACACCCATCCTGCTCAAAAGTACCCACAACTGGGCTTCATCTAAGTTCTGGTGATGCTCAACTCAGCATCTTTAGACCATGCCTCTCCTGACTCCAATCACTCTCTTGGACCACACTGGTATCTCACAGACACCAAAAATGAACTTATTCCAAGCCAGACTCATACTCTTGCTCCATTTATTAGCTCCTCCTCCTGTGACTTATCTCAGTTGGTGACACGACCATTCACCAAGTCACCCAAAATAGAAATATCAACATCACTCTGAACTTTTCCCTCTCTTCTCCCTTATTCCCCACACCTAACAAGCACTGCCGATTTTTAACCCTAACAATAACCTAGACTCTGTCTTCCCTTCACCCTGTCACTGGTGCTCTAGCCCAGGCCCTCAGGAGCTCTCACTGCGCTACTGTCACAGCCTCCGTCCCTGCTCACCTGACTCTGTTCACACAGACTCCAGTGCAGTCAATGTGAAACACAGACTGGCCAGTCCAGTCCCCTGCAGTGCCTCATCACCCACAGCTTAAGTTCCTTAAAATGGCATGTGGTATACAAGAGGTCTTTCTATTTTTTCCTGAGTGGATCCTGCCCACATCTCCAATTCCATTTATGGGCATCATTTCCTTGAAATCTGTTCTCTAGAAACACCAAACAGCTTATTATTGCACACATAACATGCTATTACTTACTGCTGCACCTTATTGGACTAACTCTCTTCCTCATCTAACTGAACTCTAGTTTTCCTTTAAAATTTAAGCTTTGGCATCACCTCCACAAGTTATCTCTCCCTAAGTACCTTCCACCCTTTTGCCTCACACTTGGGAGATGCACACATAAGTATTCAGAGGCAAAAAGTTATGATGCCTGCACCTTACATTTTTACAGAGAGTGAGGATGAAGCAACTGTGGCAAAATTTTAATAAACAGCTAAGAATCTAGGTGATAGGGTGAAACAGATCACCAGCCCAGGTTAGGTGCATGAGACAAGCGCTCAGGCCTGGTGCACTGGGAAGACCCAGAGGGATCAGGTGGAGAGGGAGGTGGGAGGGGGGACCGGGATGGGGAATACATGTAAATCCATGGCTAATTCATTTCAATGTATGACAAAAACCACTGCAATGATGTAAAGTAATTAGCCTCCAACTAATAAAAATAAATGGAAAAAAAAAAAAAAGAATCTAGGTGAAAGGTATTCAGGTATTCATTATACTACTCTGCCACTTTTCTACAGATTTAAACTTTTTCAATATAAAGTTAGAAAAAATAACATTACATATGCAATTCTATCAAAAATATACTCTACTACTGCACAATCAGAGTATTCTAAAAATTATTTATTCATTAATTCCTTTCTCCCACTAACCTATCACTGAGGTCAGGGGTTGTTTTTGTAATTAAATTGTGGCATTCTTAGGACCTAACAACAGAGCAGGCTTTCAATCAATATTTGTTGAAGCAAAGAATGACAATGTAAAGTCAGAAATAAGTCTAAACACAGAATTCTCAAGAAGCCGGTAGGTGATTTAGTGTCTATAATATGTCAAGCATTTTCTTGAATGTTCTGGCAGTGGAAGGGAATATAAGTCAAGGTCACTGAAAAATCCCATTAACTAGGACTGGACTGAAATAATAAGGAAAGACAGAAATGTAATCGGAAGAGGTGTTGAGAAATAAAATGAAGGGAGCTAGGATTATACAGAGATGTGAAGTTAAAAGAAGTTAGAAACTAAGCCCTCAAAGACCAGGTATATAGTTTCTGAGGTAAGAGAAGATTCCTCAAGACTCTATATCCTTTTCATTTCGTGCAAAACAGTAGGCTGAGTAAATATAGATGTTCTCTCCTATTAAAAACACACAGAAATGTTGTACAAAACATATTCAAAACAATATCACCACCACTAACAAAATTGTAAGGGCAAGGACAGAATAGTAAACTTTGGCCTGATGCAGTGACAGTCAGCTATAGGCACTACAGGCTTCTAGGAAGAAGTGGTTTTGTTCCATCACAACATAACTAACTGAGACCTGAGGCTGAAATCTCTAAAACAATGGAAGAGTCAGTAGAAATGCTCAACCACCAGTAAGTTCAGCAACAAGGAGGCTTTATTCTAGATGAGAAGAAATGTTTTCCATGACAAACATAAACCCCTGGACTTTAGATTACAAAATTATACAAATAATATAGAGCAGCCAAAAAGTAATCCCCAATTGGTCCATGACCAGTGAAACTGTGGGGCACCAAACAAAAGCAAACACTTCCATAATATCAGATATATTAAGCCCTAGTGAAGATGAGCTCATAATAAAAGATTACAAGTCACATAAAGAAACAATCTGCCCTGAGGAAAATCACCAGAGAGAAAACAAGGAATTTGGCACCTCAAGCACTGTGATTAACAGTAAAGTTGAAGAAAACTGCAAGATAAGGATTTAAAATGTTTAAAGACATTAAAGAAAAGGCAAAAATAAAACCCATAAAGAAAAGACATAATGATTTGCAAAACCAAAGATGGGTAAACAGAACCTAGAGGACACAGGGGACACCACTAAGCCATTCAGTATATTCATTGTGGGAGTTCTAGAAGTAAAAGAAAGAGAGAATGGGGTACAAAGACTATCTGAGGATATGACAGCTGAAAAATTTACAGATTTGATCAAAGCCCAAGAAGTTCTATGAACTCCAAGAGAATGAATTAAGAAAGAAAGACAGGCACATAAATATAATCAGACTGTTGCAAGACAAAGGCAAACAGAAAATCTTGAAAGCAACAAGAGAGAAGAGATTGGTCATATACTTATTATTTCTCAATAAGATTAATGGTTAATTTCTCATCAGACACCACAGAGGCCAGAAGACAGTAGAATGACATAGTTAAAGTGACAGAAAACACTGTAAACCAAGAATTGTATATCCAATAAAACTATCCTTCAGAAATCAGACAGAAATTAAAACATTTGTAGATCAACAAAAGCTAAGGAAGCTCATTACCATGAGACTGGCCCTTTAAGAAATGCTAAAAGAAATCCTTCATGTTGAAATGAAAGGATACTGCTAGTCAGTAACTCAAAGTCATATGAAGAAATAAAGATCTCCAGTAAATGTAACTAGATAGGAAAACATTAAAGTCAGAATTAATGTATTTTTGGTTTGTACTTCCATTTTTTATTTCCTACATCATTTAAAGAAAAACCATAGAAGAATTATATATCTATTCTACTGGGGACAAGCCATAGAAAGATGCAATTTATCATAGTTTAATATAAAAGGCTAGACTCAGGGGATAAGGGTTTGATTCCTGGTCTGGGGAAATTCCACATGCCACGGGACAACTAAGCCCATGGGCTGCAACTACTGAAGCATATTTGCCTAAAGCCTGTGCTCCACAACAAGAGAAGCCACCATAAGGAGAAGCCCACACAGTGCAATAAAGAGTAGCCCCCATTTGCTGCAAGTAGAGAAAGGCCATGTGCAGCAATGAAGACCCAGCATAACTAAAAATAACAATAATAAATAAATATTTAAATTATTTCTTTAAATGCTAGACTGAGCTGCATTGGAGCAGAGTTTTACATGCTACTTAAGTTAGGCTGGTATCAATTCAAACTAGATAGTTATAAGTTTAGAAGATTAAATATAATCCCTATGGTAACCACAAAGAAATATCTAAAAAATACACACAAAAGGAAATGAGAAGGGAGTCAAATGCTTCATCACAAAAAAGAAAAAAATACAGTAGTGGAGAAAATGGGACAAAAAGAAACACACAGAACATATAAAAATTATACAAAAATGGCAGAAATCCTTCTGTATCAGAAATTACATTAAACATAAGTGGATTAAACTCTCATCAGAAGGCAGAAGTTGGTGAAATGGATTAAAAAATGATTTATTAACTATACGCTATGTTCAAGAGAGTCATTTTATATCCAAGAAACAAACAGGTTGAAAGTGAAAGAATGGAAAAAGGTATTCCATGTTAATGGTGACTAGGGAGAGCTGAGGGGCTAGACTAGTATCAGACAAAATACACTCTAAGTCAAAAACTGTTGTAAGAGACAAGAGAGGACATTAAATACAACTAAGCAGGTCAATTCATCAAGAAAATAAAACAATTATAAACATATGTATACCAAACAACAGAGTCCCAAAATACATGAAGCAAACACTGACAAAATTGAAGGGAAAAATAGATGTTCTATGATAATAGAGCCTTCAATACAAGACATTCAATAATGAACAGAACATCTAGACAGATGATCAACAGGGAAATAGTGGATTTAAAGAACCCTATAAACCAATTAGACCTAATAAGACATATAAAGACACTCTAACCAAAAGAGCAGAACATACATTTTCCTCAAATACAGAAGGAACCTTCTCCAGGATAGACCATATGTTGGGCCATGAAACAAATCTCAATACATTTTAAGTATTAAGCTTAAACAAAATATTTTCTCCAATCACAATGAATGAAACTAGAAGTAAAAGCACAGAAGGAAAACTAGAATACATATATATGTAGAAATTAAACAACACACTCTTAACAAATGGGTCAAGCAAAAAATCACCAAAATAAAAATTTGAAAATATTTTGAGAAAAATAAAAATAAAACATACCAAAACTCATGGGACTTTTGATGAAAACAGTACTCAGAGTGAGATATATATATATATATCAGTAAATGTGTACATATAATAAAAAAGAAAGATCTCAAAATAATAATCTAAACTATACCCTGAGGAAATAGGAAAAAAAGTAAATAGTAAATCTAAACTAGCATAAAGAGGAAACAAATATTGAAGGAGAAATATATGAAACAGGGGGTAGCAAAATATAAACATATTTTAATATAAATATGTTTGCACTTTATATATATATATATATATTTACATTAGACTCTGAATAGCAGGTTAAGAAAATACTCTTCCATAATGCACATGAGATAAGTTTCAAAAGAGGTTAACAAGACCAAGATTTGCAAGAGCAGAAGGAAACATTCACTAAGGTCTCATTTTCCTAGCTGAATATTATTTCTACAACTCCTACCTAAGAAATCAAAACCTAAGGTCATTGGGAACCTAGCCTCTTTCAGAGAATACACTCAAGAAACTACACTAAGACTTTCTACCACCATAAAATTCAGACACAAAATGCAAACATCTGATTTACATGATAGGTGATATTCTCCACTTGGTAAGGGTTATAAGACTTCTGAAAAGTTCTGCAAAATTTCTTGAAGTAAACCTTGCAAGAACCCTGTAGATACCCCACATAAGCACTTTCCCATAGTATGCTGCAGTCCTTGCAGTAGTAGTAGCCATATTTCTGTTTTGATAACTGGAAGGAGAACTTATTCAACATAGAAGTTCTAGCCAGAGCAATTAGATAATAAAAAGATATAAAAGGCATACAATAGAGAAAAACAAGTAAAACTATATCATTCACAGATAACATGATTATATATAATTTCAAAGAATCTGTAAGAAAACTACTAAAGCTAATGAATGAATTCATCAGAGTTTCAGGGTACAAGATGACACATATAAAGCCATCGTGGGTATATACACCCATAATAAACTATTTCATTTACAAGAGCATCTAAAAGAATAAAATAGTGAGAAATAAATTTTACCAAAAGATGAAATATTTATACACTGAAAACCGTAAAATATTACATGAAGAAAATAAAGACTAAAATAAATGGAAAGATACATTGCTTATGAACTGTAAGACTTAATATTAAGGTATCGATACTACCCAGAGCCATCTATAGATTTAATGCAATCTGTATCAAAATTCCACTTTCTTTTATTTAGAAGTGGAAAAGCCAATCCTAAAATTCATATGAATTGTAAAGAGCCATGAATGGCCAAAACAGTCTTAGGAAAAGAACAACAAAGTTGAATGACTCACATTTCCTGATTTAAAAACTTTGCAAAGCTACAATAATCAAAATAGCATGATTCTATAAAGGCAGGGATATAGGCCAATGGAATAGAATTAAGTTTAGAAATAAACCCTATATATCTATGGCAAATTGATTTCAACAAGGATGCCAAGTTCATTCAAGGGGGAATCAACAGTCTCTTCAACAAGTGGTTCTAGGACAACTGGACTTCCAAATACAAAAGTGTGAAGCTGGACTACCTACCACTGGATTTGGTAATGGATTCTTAGATGTAACACCAAAAGCACAAGCAACAGAAGAAAAAAATCAAATCAAGTGGACCTCATCAAAATTATAAACTTTAGAGCATCAAAGGATATTAACAAGAAAGTGAAATGACAAAAATACAGAACTGGAGAAAATACCTGTGAATCAGACAATTTACAAGGGTTTAATGTCCAAGATATATAAAGAACTCCTACAACTCAACAACAGAAAGATCAATAACCCAATTTTTTTAAATGAGCAAAAAATTTGAAAAGATATTTCTTCAAAGAAAATATACAAATGACCAATAAGCACATAAAAGATGTTTGGTATCTCTTCAAAAGATTAAATGTAGAATTTTCAGATGACCTAGCAATTTCACTGCTAGGTACGTGCCCAAAAGAATTGAAAACAGGGACACAAAAAACAATTACTTATGTGCTAATGTCCACTGCAGAATTATTCAAGACTGCCTAAAGATATAAATAATCCAAGTGACCATCAGCAGATAGCCAGATAAATAAAATGTGGCATGTCACACAACAGAATCTTAAACAGACCCCCAAAAGGAATGAAGTACTGATGCATGCTAAAACATGGAGGAACCTTGAAAATACATGCTCAGTGAAAGAAGCCAGACACAAAAGTTCACATACTGTATGACCCTGTTTTTATAATATATCCAGAAGAGGCAAATCTGCAGAGAGAGAAACAGAGTTAGTTGTTTCAGCGATACGGGAGGGGAGAATTGGGAGGTGTGCATTTTCTTTCTGGATATAATCTAGAATTTGATAGTAGAGACAGATGCACAAACACCTACTGACTTGTACACTTTAACAGGGTGAACTTTGTGGTATGTTAATTCTATCTAAAAAAAAAATCTTATTATAAAAACCATTCCCATGCTAGATACAGATTATCACTATGTCTCTCTTCCCATAATAATGACACATGCTGGATCATTTAGTGAAAAATCCAATCTTTTGCGGAATTCCCTGGTGGCCCAGTGGTTACCACTGCACTTTCACTGCTGAGGGTCCGAATCCAATCCCACACAGCTTAAGGAACTAAGATCCCACAAGCTGTGTGGCACTGGGGCAATAAATGAAGTAGTTTTCATTAAAAAAAAAAAAAAAAACCCTTAAACTTTTGATTACAAAAGTGTTTCAGTCCACTGGAGGTTCTTCAAAGACACATTGAAAATCACTGCTTCAATCAAACTTCCATTTGGACAGATGTATCAACAAACGCTGAGCCTCTAAAAGGACAAGAGCTCAATCTCCCTACATAGAAGTTATCCACAAAAAAGAAGTTCCGTGAAGTGCCACAGGACTAATAAAAACCTAAGCACATTTTATAAATGAAACAAAATAGTGACTTTATTTCAAATTCACCTATTCACTGCACCAACAAAAACAATACCTTATATAAGTACAGTAAAGGGTAAGCTGCACAATGATAAAATATTTTAATATAAATATTAAGAAATTATCTTTAACTTCAGGCTCAGTTCCACTATCATTCACTTTTCTATATTCTGCACTTGATGAGATATATGTGAATACAGTAAGACACACTTCCACACAATACACAGGAGAAAGTATTTAAGTACTGTGAATTTATGACTAGAATTAGCAAGTCTGAACTCTGGTCTCAGATCTAGTAGCTGTGCCTTTGGACAAAGCAGTTACCTCCTTCCAGCTTCATATTTATTACTTGCAAAATGGAAGTGTCTAAGACTAAAAATTATGATCCTTACTCATGTTAGAAAAAGGCAGAATGATACTGCAAGTCAAATTAGGAAGCAAGGACTCACTACTGATTGTAGGATAAGTTTTATGGGATCTTAAGGTTCTCCTTTAAAATGTTCATAGCTAGTATCTAAACAAGTCTTTAGAAGTTTGGAGATCAGTGGAAAATAATAACGAATTTTCTATGTCTTTTATTTTCTAAAAATGTCATTCCCTTTTGAAAGCTGTCTAACAGGAAAAAAATCTTTGATTAGTCACTTTCTTTCTGTTCTGATAAAGAATGGTAGAGCAGAAACCATAAATGCCTAGCATAGAACACAGGCAGAACACTCTGACATAAATTGTAGCAATGTATTTTTTGGATCTCTCTCCTAAAGCAAAGGAAATAAAAGCAAAAGTTAACAAATGGGACCTAACTAAACTTAAAAGCTTCTGAGCAGCAGAGGAAACCACTGACAAAATGAAAAGACAACCTACTGAATGGGAGAAAATATTTGCAAATGATATGACCAATAAAGGTTAATATCCAAAATATACAAATCGCTCATACAATACAAAAAATACAAACAACCTGATTTTAAAAACGGCAAAATACCTGAAGAGACATTTTTCCAAAGAAGACATACAGATGGCCAATAGGCACATGAAAAGATGCTCAGTATTGTTAATCATCAGAGAAATTAAAGCCACAAAGAGCTATCACCACCCACCTGTCAAAATGGCTATCATCAAAAACAACAAAAATAACAATGTTGGAGATGATGTGGAGAAAAGGGAACCTTTGCACACTGTTGGTATAAATGTAAATTGGAAAACAGTAAGGTGGTTTCTCAAAAAACTAAAAACAGAACTACCATATGACCCAGCAATTCCATTCCTGGTATATATTTAAAACAAAAAAAACCTCACAAAAACAAAGATATACAAGCTCAAAAAAAATACACATACCCTAATGCTGATAGCAGTATTATTTACAAGATATGGCGGCAACCTAAGGGTCTGTCAACAGATGAATGGTCCAATTGGATATGTGGTATACACATACACACACACAATGAAATTCTACTCATCCATAAAAAAGAATGAAATTTTGCCATTTGCAACAACACAGACGGACTTGGAGAATATTTTGCTAAGTGAAATAAGTCAGACAGAGAAAGACAAATATTGTATGATGTCACTTATACATGGAATCTAAAAACTACAATAAACTAGTGACTATAATAAAAAGAAATTATCTTATTGAGAATTAGTGATACCAGTGGGGGGTGGGGGAGAGGGAAGCAGGGAGTGGTAAAATACGGGTAAGAGATTAAGTGTAAAATAAGTGTAAAATTTACTAAGTGTAAAATAAACAATCTGTAAGATATATTGTAAACACAAAGAATAAAGCCAATATTTTATAACTATAAATGGAGTATAACCTTTAAAATTTGTGAATCACTATGTTGTACACATACAACTTATATAATATTGTACATTAACTATTCCTCAATTAGGAAAAAAAAAAGAATGGCAGAGTCAACTCAAGTATGATAAGAAACTGATAACCTTTCTACTAACCAACTGTGAATCCACTTATATTTTCTCATTATTCCAGCTGCTAAGCAGTAAAATTTCCTCCCTAAATTTTACAGATTCCGAGTTGACATCTGATAGATTTAAATTTTACAAAGTTTCTTCTGTCTGTATATTTTCTTTCAAGTATTAATTACTATTAGTTCTAAAACTGTGGTAAATCATCCAGGTAGAGATACTAACAGGCTTTGAAGAAACATTACTCCATCATTGGGATAACTTTAATAATCCTTTTGGTGAAACTTTTGGTAGCTTTACTGCTTTACTGAAGCTGCTTTCTCAATTAAAATTATATTAAACTTATTACTAAGTCAGAGCATGAAAATATAGCTTTTTTTTTTTAGTCTCTCTTTTTTTTTTCCATTTATTTTTATTAGTTGGAGGCTAATTACTTTACATCATTACAGTAGTTTTTGTCATACATTGAAATGAATTAGACATGGATTTACATGTATTCCCCATCCCGGTCCCCCCTCCCACCTCCCTCTCCACCTGATCCCTCTGGGTCTTCCCAGTGCACCAGGCCCGAGCACTTGTCTCATGCACCCAACCTGGGCTGGTGATCTGTTTCACCCTAGATAATATACATGTTTCAATTTAAGAAAATAGTCAACACTTTTAGCTGGTAAAATTATTCAAGAAAATTAGTGATCTCCCTTTTAAAAAAAACTACCAAAATGCAATACCAACATCAAAGCATTTTTTTCTTGTTATCTGTCCAGTTTAAGGTCAATACTTCAATTGAAATTACTTTCAGTCCAATCAGAGGGATTCAAGCTAATTCAGTTTGAAAGCTGGGGAAAAATTAAACCTTATCATTCTTAATAGGAATAGGTGGTCACAGCAGGAAGCCAATATAATCTATTTCTATTAAAACACTAATAACACTAGCAAAACTCTCTTAAGATGAAGTCAGTACTACTTTTTTCAAACACCGAATCAATAAACATTAGAATACACTATTAATTACTGGCAGAGGCAGACACATATTTGTAAAGTTATACCTCTCTTACACTATGTCAACCTTCAAAGCAGCACAACTACTCTGAACTGTCCAATCTCAGGCAAGGTAATCTATTTTTCTAGACTCCTAAAAATAATACTAGTTCAAATGATCAGTACTGGTTTAAGGCTTCTCCTCTCCAAAAGCATATCTTCCCATGGTCTATGGCAAGAGTTGAATTCTTAAAAGTACCAAACTAGAAAACTGACACGCTATTTTAATTTTTTCTCCACAACTTAAATCGTTCTCTTGCAATGTCACTGGACTCAGCCTTACAAAAACATAATCTCTTGGCCATTTACTTAGAATTATAATAACAGAATTACAAAACTAAGGGCACTGTGTTGCTCAATATCCATCCCTCCTCCTTTTTCTCCCCAGATACCTCCACAGATACAAGTATCTGTCCAGGATCTGACAATGATCAGAATGATAGAGTGATTTGTCTAAGGTTGTGTAGGTCACCAATAATGGAGAAGGCATTAACGTTTGCCTCTTCTTTCTATCATTCTTCCTGCCTTCCCACCTCACCCCTCCCAGCAACTGAATAAAAAGCACAGCAGCCCTAAGAGTATTTACCAGCTATTGGAAACTGTCAACTCCATCATCTCTTTATGAATGACTACAAGGACAGGAAAGTAAGAACTCAACAAAATTAAAATTCCACTTTGACCCAAATACTATTTTCCTCAAATATAATGAAAATGTGCATTCTTCTATTTTGAACTAATTGGTGATTTGTTCCACTCCAAGTACATCTGTGGCATAGAACACACAGTACTAAAAACATTTAACCACCCTTGCTCAGCACTAGAGCAACTTTAAAATATTCTGGTTCAAATAAAAAATAAAAAAATAAAATGAAATATTCTGGTTCCTTCTTCATCTATCTCAACTTTTCCCCTTGAGTCACCAGTGGCTACTGGCTTCTACAGGTGATTAACTCCATGTAGCAACAATCAAAACTTTTACTAGCATAAACAGCTTAACCAAAACTGAGGCATACACAAAGAGTAATATCCTGCAAAAGATAAAAACCATGAAATACCTGCCCACTGCTACTAAGTAATGTAAAACAAATATTTCAAAATGGATGACCAACAAGTACCCACTGTACAGTAGATGGAATTCTGCTCAATCTTACGTGGCAGGCTGGATGAAAGGGAAGTTTGGGGGAGAATAGATACATGTATATATATGGTGGAGTCCATTCACTGTTCACCTGAAACTATCACAACACTATTAATCGGATAACCCCAATACAAAATAAAAAGTTTTTAAAAAATAAAATAAATATTTCAATAACAATCACTCAAAAATTTCCATGTGACTTTCTGTGTACTAGTTAAATATTATATTGTCTAATTCTTTTCCTTTTAATAATCGTGATACCCTCAGAAGATGCTACCATCTGTACATCATTATCTATAAAAGTTAAACTGCTTCTGCCCAAAATAAGTCTATGGGACCAATGAATGAGTTGAAAAGACTTCTGTTAACCATTTTTCCAATGAACCACCTGCTGCTGCTACTGCTGCTAAGTCGCTTCAGTCATGTCCGACTCTGTGCGACCCCATAGACAGCAGCCTACCAGGCTCCTTCATCCCTGGGATTCTCCAGGCAAGAACACTGGAGTGGGTAGCCATTTCCTTCTCCAATGCATGAAAGAGAAAAGTGAAAGTGAAGTCGCTCAGTCGTGTCCGATTCTTAGCGACCCCATGGACTGCAGCCTACCAGGCTCCTCTGTCCATGGGATTTTCCAGGCAAGAGTACTGGAGTGGGGTGCCATTGCCTTCTCCAATGAACCACCTACTACACAGCAAATGTTATTCCATGGTTGTTAATCTGATACAATTTTACCTCTTATCATATTCAGTTCAGTTCAGTCACTCAGTTGTGTGCGACTCTTTGTGACCCCATGGACTGCAGCATACCAGGTCTCCCTGTCCATCACCAACTCCCAGAGCCTACTCAAACCCATGTCCATTGTGTCACTGATGCCATTCAACCATTTCATCCTCTGTTGTCCCCTTCTCCTCCTGCCTTCAATCTTTCCCAGCATCAAGGTCTTTTCAAATGAGTCAGCACTTCACATCAGGTGGCTGAAGTATTGGAGTTTCAGCTTCAGCATCAGTCCTTCCAATGAATATTCAGGATTGATTTCTTGTAGGATAGACTGGTTGGATCTCCTTGCAGTCCAAGGGACTCTCAAGAGTCTTCTCCAACACCCCAGTTCAAAAGCATCAATTCTTTGGCACTCAGCTTTCTTTATAGTCCAACTCTCACATTCATACATGACTAACGGAAAAACCATTGCTTTGACTAGATGGACCTTTGCTGGTAAAGTAGTGTCTCTGTTATTTAATATGCTGTCTGGGTTGGTCATAGCTTTTGTTCCAAGGAGCAAGCGTCTTTTTATTTCATGGGTACAGTCACCATCTGCAGTGATTTTGGAGCCCAAGAAAATAAAGTCTGTCACTGTTTCCATTGTTTCCCCATCTACTTGCCATGAAGTGATGGGACCGGATGCTGTGATCTTAGTTTTCTGAATGTTGAGTTTGAAGCCAACTTTTTCACTCCCTTTTTCATCAAGAGGCTCTTTAGTTCTTCTTCGCTTTGTGCCACAATGGTGTTGTCATCTGTGTATCTGAGGTTATTGATATTTCTCCCGACAATCCTGATTCCACCCTGTGCTTCATCCAGCCCGGCATGTCGCATGATGTACTCTGCATAGAAATAAGCAGGGCGACGATATACAGCCTTGACGTACTCCTTTCCCAATGTGGAACCAGTCTGTTGTCCCATGTTCAGTTCTAACTGTTGTTTCTTGACCTGCATACAGATTTCTCAAAAGGCAGGTCAGGTGGTCTGGTATTCCCATCTCTTTAGGAATTTTCCACAGTTTGTTGTGATCCACACTGTTAAAGGCTTTGGCATAAACAAAGCAGAAAGAGATGTTTTTCTGGAACTCTTGCTTTTTTGATGATCCAGCGGATGCTGGTAACTTGATCTGGTTCCTTTGCCATTTCTGAATTCAGCTTGAACATCTGGAAGTTCATGGTTTACGTACTGTTGAAACCTGGCTTGCAGAATTTTGAGCATTACTTTGCTAGCATGTGAAATGAGTGCAACTGTGCAGTAGTTTGAACATTCTTTGGCATTGCCTTTCTTTGGGATTGGAATGAAAACTGACCTTTCCAGTCCTGTGGCCACTGCTGAGTTTTCCAGATTTGCTGACATACTGAATGCAGCACTTTCACAGCATCATCTTTTAGGATTTGAAATAGCTCAACTGGAATTTCATCACATCCACTACCTTTGTTCATAATGATGATTCCTAAGGCCCACTTGATTTCACATTCCAGGATGTCTGGGTCTAGGTGAGTGATCATACCATTGTGCTTATCTGGGTCAAGAAAATCTGTTTTGTACAGTTCTGTGTATTCTTGCCACTTCTTCTTAGTATCTTCTGCTGCTATTAAGTCCATATCATGTCTGTCCTTTATTGAGCCCAACTTTGCATGAAATGTTCCCTTGGTATCTCTAAATTTCTTGAAGAGATCTGTAGTCTTTCCCATTCTATTGTTTTCCTCTATTTCTTTGCATTGATCACTGAGGAAGGTTTTCTTATCTCTCCTTACTGTTCTTTGAAACTCTGCATTCAGAGGGTCCTGATTACTGCCTCCTGTACAATGTCATGGACCTCTGTCCATAGTTCTTCAGGCACTCTATCAGATCTAATCCCTTGAATCTATTTCTCACTTTCATTGTATAATTGTAAGGGATTTGATTTAGGTCATACCTGAATGGTCTAGTGGTTTTCCCTACTTTCTTCAGTTTAAGTCTGAATTTGGCAATAAGGAGTTCATGATCTGAGCCACAGTCAGCTCCCACTCTTGTTTTTGCTGACTCTATGGAGCTTCTCCATCTTTGGCTGCAAAGAATATAATCAATCTGATTTCAGTATCGACCATTTGGTCATGCACATGTGTAGCATCTTCTCTTGTGTTGTTGGAAGAGGGTGTTTGTTATGACCAGTGCGTTCTCTTGGCAAAACTCTTGTTAGCCTTTGACCTGCTTCATTTTGTATTCCAAGGCCAAATTTGCCCGTTACTCCAGCTAACTCTTGACTTCCTACTTGTGCATTCCAGTCCCCTATAATGAAGAGGACATCTTTTTTGGATGTTAGTTCTAGAAGGTCTTGTAGGTCTTCACAGAACTGTTCGGCTTCTTCAGCATTACTGGTGGGGGCATAGACTTGGATTACTGTGATACTGAATGGTTTGCCTTGGAAACGAATGAGATCATTCTGTCGTTTTTGAGATTGCATCCAAGTACACAATTTCGGACTCTCTTGTTAACTATGATGGCTACTCCATTTCTTCTAGGGGATTCTTGCCCACAGTAGTAGATCTAATGGTCATCTGAGTTAAATTCATCCACTGCAGTCCATTTTAGTTCACTGATTTCTAAAATGTCGATGTCCACTCTTGCCATCTCCTGTCTGACCACTTCCAATTTGCCTTGATTCATGGACCTATGCAATATTGCTCTTTACAGCATCGGACTTTACTTCCATCACCCATCACAGCCACAAGTGGGTGTTATTTTCCCTTTGGCTCTGTCTCTTCAGTCTTTCTGGA
Source organism: Odocoileus virginianus (assembly GCF_023699985.2). Taxonomy (NCBI): domain Eukaryota; kingdom Metazoa; phylum Chordata; class Mammalia; order Artiodactyla; family Cervidae; genus Odocoileus; species Odocoileus virginianus. Next base: position 43,306,162 of record NC_069679.1, on the reverse strand, counting down.
GTTATTTCTCCACTGATCTGCAGTAGCATATTGGGCACCTACTGACCTAGGGAGTTCATCTTTTAGTGTCCTATCTTTTTGCCTTTTCATACTGTTCCTGGGGTTCTCAAGTCAAGAATACAGAAGTGGTTTTCCATTCCCTTCTCAATGGGCCACATTATATCAGAACTTTCTATCATGACCTGTCCGTCTTGGGTGGCCCTACAAGGTATGGCTCATAGTTTCACTCGGTTAGACAAGGCTGTGGTCCATGTGATCAGATTGGTTAGTTTTCTGTGATTGTGGTTTTCAGTCTGTCTGCCCTCTGATGGAGAAAGATAAGAGGCTTATGGAAGCTTCCTGATGAGAGAGACTGACTGAGGGGGAAACTGGGTCTTGTTCTGATGGGCGGGGCCATGCTCAGAAAATCTTTAATCTAGTTTTCTGCTGATGGTTGGAGCTCCCTCCCTGTTATTTACCTGGGAGCCAAACTATGGTGGAGGTAATGAAGATAATGGCAGCCTCCTTTAAAAAGCCCCATGCATACACAGCTACACCCAGTGCCCCCGACCCTGCAGCAGGCCACCGCCGACCCTCGCCTCTGCCAGAGACTCCTGGACACTCACTGGCAAGTCTAGGTCAGTCTCTTGTGGGGTCACTGCTCCCTTTCTCCTGGGTCCTGGTGCACACAAGGTTCTGTTTCTGTCCTCCAAGAGTCTATTTCCCCAGTCCTGTGTAAGTTCTGGCAGCTCTTGGTGACCTCCTCCAAGAGGGCTTAAGCCATACCCAAGTCTGCACCCAGAGCCCCTGCTCTGCGGCAGTCCACTGCTGACCCGTGCCGCCAGAGGAGCCACTCACGCAGTCCTGCCCCAGTCTCCGTGCTGTCTCTGGGTCCTGGTGCGCACAAGGTTTGTTCGAGCCGTCTGAGTGTCTCTGGCAGGTACGGGGTTTGATTCGAAACGTGATTTCACCCCTCCTACCATCTTGCTAGGGCTTCTCCTTCGCTCTCAGACGTGGGTTATCTCCTCAAAGTTGCTCCAGTGCTGCGCAGCTGCCACTCCAGTGCCTATGGTCTTGCTGGGGCTTCTCTGCCCTTGGACGTAGGGGTATCTCCTCGTCCAAACTATGGTGGAGGTAATGAAGATAATGGCAACCTCCTTCAAAAGGTCCTTTGCATTCACTGCTGCACTCACAAAAGATGTTCTCTAACATTCTCTAACATTCACCACACATGGAGATTTCTCATCTCTTCAAATACAGTGTCCATCACATTAAGAAAAAAAAGTGTTACATAAACATGACTAAATGAAATTTGTATTTACTCTTAGACTAGATATTCCCAAGAAAAGATCTGAAATACTGAAATCAAATTGAATGAATCTACAGGAGGGTAAACTCTTAATAGCAGTTTCCAACATACTCTTGAGTGTGAAAAGGGATGGAAAGGCATTGTTCCAAGAGGACAATAGCAACCCACACGTATTTTTTTTTTTTATCAAACTGCCTTTACAATAACTTAAAATAGAAAGTAGTCTTTAATCAATAAATTTAGCACTAACACCAAGAAAAGTTGAATATCAAGTTAAGACAGAAACAGTTAAAAAAACTAATAACCAGGTATTACTTGAAGTTTGCCACTACTTTCAGAAACATCAGTGGCTCTCAACCAGGGGTGATTTTGCCTCCCAAAACACATTCTTTCATCAACATAGCTAGGAAGCGGTGCCATTGATATCTGATATCTAGAAGCTATACATTCTATGTTATACAAGTCAGCCTCTGCACTGAAGAACTACCTATCCCCAAATTTCAACTGAACCAAGGCTGAGAAACCCTGAGAAATGTAATCGGTTAACTCTCTATGTATACACTTGGTATATTGGTGGAGTTGAAGATCCATTCTAAGTATTACTAAATCATATTCTCAGGAGTACTAAAAAGACTACCAAAAGGGGGGGGCATTTGGGGGGATTACCCCAAAGGAATATGATTTACTTAGAGAAAGATGTCTATATAAAGCAACATCATTTTTTTTAAAAGTCATATTGTTCTAAACAAGGATTTACTATAGTTTCATAAAACAAAAATTTTAAAGAAAATTTTATTTCCATCAGTCCTAAAAATTAAGTCCAGCAAGGATACAAGTTTGAAACCAGGACCCTGAACAATGATTGCACTCCCTAATAGTTACTTGATTAATCTAGTCACTACAAATACTAAAGCTATAAAATACACACACACACACAGAGAGAAAAGGCAAACACTCTAGAAACTAAAAAAAAAAAAAAATTAAATTCATACATTCTGTTCAGTCTATAAGAATTTGGCTTTTAAAGCTCATCAAAAGCAATTTCTGAGAACCAGAGGTTTTAAAAAAGAAAATAACAAGAAATGTAAAAGTCAGGAAAGTATTTGTCAGATTAGTGTCAGAGACCTTTGTGAGGATGACGCCTTTATCCTCTGTAATACATATCCCCAAAGCAGTTCACTTGGCTTCAGAATTATAGCCACTGAAGGTAATTTGGTACAGTTTTACCTTTTTTGTACATCACTATTGTCCATTGTTGACTGTGAACTTCCTCTGTGTCAATTATCATGTTAGGGCAACTGTCAATTCTGCTTCAATGATTACAACCATGTCTTCTTCCTCTCTTATGTACTAAGATATATAGGAAATGATGAGTTTTTAAAATGTTTTAATAAAGAGTCTGAACACCATAAACTGTCAGAAGTACTAAGATAGCCCTGATTGACAGGAAAAAACTTAAATTTGTGGTATAAATTTTAGAATTTTTCTTAAAACATCAATAATCAGATGATGCAAAATGCAAGTATAATCCTCAGCAAAATGCTTGGCTTAACATTATTATTTTCACATTAATAGTAATTGCCAGTTTAAAAGCTGAAAGTAAACAACCTTAATTGAGCACCCCTGCCTATGAGAGAGAAAAAATCATGTCTCGAAATTATAGTCAAGAATATAAAAGTTTTCAAAAAAAGTAACCTCAAATGCATTCACTTATTACTTGCAATACTCATTCAACCTAACACGGCTGTTTAAGAGATTTGTTTTCTGCTATTCTTTTAAACTGCTCTGGACTTCATCAATAAGCCCAGCTGTTAAATTCAGGGGAAATGACAACAAATGCCCGGACAAACAAGTGCTGAGAGTGAGGGCCTTTCTTTAGAATAATGAGAGCTAGTTGACACAGCAGGGCCATACCAAATGCCGTCAAAATTCCATTAAGAAGCCTGACAGAAATAAACAAACACATTTATACATCTTAAACCAAATTATAATTCTATCCCTCAGCGGACTCTGCTTCATTGAAAAATAAAAACTCCAACAACTTTGAAAAATAGTGAGATAGTGTTACAGGTTTCTGAAAATGAGAAATGATCCTCAATAATCAAGTGCAAAGTGGGAAAAACTGGTTTCATTACCCAGAGATTACAGGTACCTGATAAACCTTTTAGGCAGACAGAATTTAAGAACCAAGTGTTATTGTAAATAAGCCTGTAGAACTACATGTGCTTTTACTTCCCTGACTTAATTTAGACAATTTTAGGATGATCAGTTTTTAATTTAAACATGTACTTTTCAACCATACCACTCTCTCTTCTATTTAAAGATGATTTTTCTTGGATCCCAGAAAGCACCATCTGAACCTTATTTACAACGCTGGCAGATAAGTCTCTCTAAATATCTCAGTTTGTCTTATTTTTCCAAAATCAAACAACTTTTGCTTTTGTGCTAGCACTCTAGAGTTAGGACAAGTAACTGTTAACAGCTTGATTTGAAGTGAACATGCACACAGGTAAGAGATGTTATCCTTTTTACAGCATCTACAAATCTCACTAAGTGTCAATGAAGCAAACTCTTGCCCATCTTGGGTCAAGGATGATGAATAAAATTCAAAATTTAGGCTAATAGGTTCACAGTTCTTATCTTTCTCTTTTCAATATACCACCCACCTTCTTTTCTTTCTAACATGACTTTCAATGTTTTGAATATGTTTTACCTTCACATTTCAAAGATCAGCTTTGAGTTATAATTTCTGTATTACTCTTTAAAATAGAAACCACTCTCATAGAACAGTTTTTCATTAATCTCACCAAAAGACCTCATTTCATCTGAACTTAAACTGAAATGATAAACATGTTATTCACTGAAAACAACCTACATTCTTTTAAAGGAAAACAACTACTGCTATTAGTGTTATGGATGCTAAAACTAATCTCAAAATTGGGGTGGGGGGTGAAAAATCCATCATAAAGTTGTAATAATTCCTATAGTCTTCCAGCTACAAATGCTCACTTAAAATTTATTTCACACCCAAGTGAACAGTCGTGAAAAACCCAGCAAATATAAGTCAGCTTTATGTCAGCTCTTTCCCTCCATCCTAGGACTTCAATTTCCACCTTTTATGGAAAGGAAATAAACAACCAGCTTCCTGTTCAATCACTAGCTCACCGCCAGCCTTTTACACATCACAGAACACAACCCGCCTCCTCCTCTACTTCTCTCAAATGTCTCTTATCTTAATTTAAACTTGTTGAAATATGAGACCGCTTTACCACACTAATGCTTTTCTATGAAATTTATCTTACTTACTCCAACATTTAGAATGTAAGAAATGTCAAGATGTCATAGATTATTTCTTACTCCTAAAATATTTAAATTAAATTATTTATATAATGAAGACTTAGCACCTATGAAAGTGAAAATTTGATCTGCCAAAAGTTAAAAATACTGAAATTTATAGGTAAAGGTTGAATCTCCTGTTCTTACTATTGTATACAACTGGAAAAAGAGCCCTCCACATCACTCCCCTTTCTATTCTAATTACATGAAAATGTAAAATGGCTAAAATAGCTATCAATAAAAAGGATTAACTTAAAAAAAAACTAAATATTACTTTAACCCTATACTTTCCTTTAAAAATAGGATGCCTTAGAAAAGCTAAGTTAGACAAATTCTTTTGTGCTTGGATGAACAGGAAAGCAAAGCCTCCAGGCCTTAGGGGAGGAACCTTGTCCCCACAGCCGGCTCTGATGTGCCTGGGAGATAAGGCTCCACAGTGACACTTAAGGAAAGGCCGGTTCACATTTGAATTTCTGCATTCCTCGAGAACAATTCACGGCAATAACTAACTTTGCAGAAGAGCTACATGAAAGCTTCGGCCAATGAATGAGGGTCATCTGCTCTTTATCACAAGGGTAAACCTCATCCTGGCCAGTTTCTAACCTTTTAACCCTGTGAATTCCTAATTTACACATGAATAATGGAATTCTTGCCTAGAGTGCAACTTTCAGCTTCTAGTTCCTAAGTTTAGAAACCAAGACTTTATTGCCTGTGTTAAAAATCTACAACTCACACCGATTAAAGTTTTAGATTTCCAGGTGCTATACTTATTACACTTCAGAACTAAATGATATGCTTGGTGACAAAACCCTTGACCAGAAAATAAAAAGAACATACTTGCACCCCGCTGCTATCAATAACTAGGAGAGAGCTAGCCTTCAAACACACACACACACACACACACACACAAATAGAATGTCCACTTAATGCCTATTCTCTTCCTGTTTAATATGTATTACATCTTCACCCTGAACACAGGATAAAGTCATCCAAGCCTACAATGTCACTGGACACTGCTTCTCAGACATCAGAACTGACTTCATAAATTTTAAACCTCTAAGAAATTTCATATTTTAAAGAAAAATCTAAACCCACTAGGCATATCTTACTTTAAATCTATAATAACTGAATGCACTTTCTGGGCAGAATACCTCCTCCAAGTTAATAAGTTGTGTGCATATGAAAAGTGTAGTTTTTATAACTAACATACTATAGTTGATATTTAATAGCAAAGCAATGTTCTACACAGTTTAACTAGAAAGGTTTTTTTGATACTTAAAATATCAAAACTACTTCACCACCAAATCCTTCAAAATATTTACATCTAAAAAAATATTTGTCATTAATACTTTTTATAAAGATACAAAACCTAAGGCTATTCAAAAGCCAATACAAACCTTTGTTTCACTGTTACTAACTTTGTTAGTTACTATTATTAATACTATTGAGACTGTTTATGAAACCTGAAAGCTCTGTGTGTTTTCAAAGCATTTCTAAGTGCCCTAGAATTGTCAGGCTGCTAAGGAGGTCTTGGAAATACCAAGTGGTCATAACAAATCTCTCAGAGCCATCAGTCTGCCTCCACCTTTCCATCCTGCCCCTTCTCCTCTCTGGCAAAGTAATACAAGTTACGGGTTTTGGACATGAAAACACAAGATTCCACAAACCCAAAAGGGGGAAAAAAAATTACAACTTTATGGAACAATTAGACAAAAATTAAATGAATAAAACATAGGCATAAAAAGCACACTATCCTGAAAACAATATGGTAGTGAAAAACCATTACTCAACAACAGCAGCAACAAATGATGATTGACCAATAATCACAGAAAAAAAAAAAGCAAGTTTATCAGACATTCTCTCAGGCTTATTAGAATTGGAAACTTCTCTACTTTCCTGACATATTTCAATACAAAAAGATCTTTGCTTACAATTTATTTTCTACTATTAATTATTATCGCACAAATAAGTTACTAAAATGAAGGTGGCATAAATACGGACTGTTACAATAAAGTCACCTAGGAAATCCCCACCAACAGCTTCCTAAATTTCAACTGTGGAGACCTTGAAGAAACTATTTCCTTAAGATTATGACTTTATCTCAAGAGCTCCCTCCTTCTAGTGTTCATCTTGTAAATGATCAATTTGTAGGTGTAGAGCAAAATCTATCTTCTGTGGATTAACAAAAACATGTAGATAGGATGCCTGTAAAACTGTTTTTAAGATACAGTGTGCTTTAAGATTTAAATTCTGTCTATTGTAATCTTGAGTGCTGGGTGTTGGATCACCTGAGGAGACGGAAAGCTTCAGTGAAAACAAGTTCTCCTCTAACTATCCCAGGCCCACGTTTACACTCAACGGTTATCAGGGCAACCACCAAGCAGTGGGTCACTTGGACAAATGGTTGATCTGATGGGGTTGTTAATACAAAGGAAATCATTAGACAGCAAACTTTATGACAACTGAGAAAAAGTGGGCAGATCTGGTTTAAGTCCATTAGGCATAATATGGAAATGGCCTTAATCTCTTTCTCTCCCAGCAGGAAAAGCCTACGAATACTTCAAAGGCTTGAGAGTTACTGACCAGTGCCCTCTCTTTCAATTAAAAAGCAACATGGGTGATCTTAAAGCAGTCAGAGAACTGAAAGGTTGGGTTATATGGAAGATTTAGGGTTTAAGGACCATTTACAAAGCAGAAAACACTGTTTATGATTTTCAAAATTTAATTATTAATTTTAAAAATGAGATTTTAGAACAACCTTTGTTGTGTTGACCAAATTTTTCACCCAACTCTTTTCAGAGTTTGAAGTGCTTATTCATATAAAGTCACCTCTACAAGTTCTAATGTTCTAAACGTGAATGTTACTTTTGTTCTCACTCATTCAAATTTATACATGCATATATATTTTCCCCTCAGATTTTTTTTTTTTTTTTTTGGTAGGCCTTAGCATCAACTACTATCTCCAGGAAAATTCCTAATGTATGATTTTTCAGGTTAGCATATTAATGAAAACCAAAAAATCATCAAAATGTAGCACTGAAAAACATCAAACAATCAAGAACTTAAGCACTTACTTGATAAAGAAAGATGAGCTTTTTGACTAAGAATGGCTCCATGTCTGTTCATGGCCAAGCACTGATAAAATCCTTCATCATACTGCTCTCCTCGCTTGCCTTCCACCTCACTGATGTATAAAGAGCCGTTGGACAGAACCTGGATCCGCTTATTTTCAGACACTTTTGCTCCATTTTTCAACCAAGTGACCTTAATAGGAACTTCTCCATGAGCCTGGCAATCTAAAACGACTGGATCCTTCCTTGTGACAGTTATATCCTGTGGTTCTTTTATAAAAACCAGTTCGCTAAAGCACCATACTCCTACAAGGAAAGGGGGGAGAGGCATATCCAGAATTACAGGTGTAAAATTATTTCATAACACACAATTGTAAAACACATATTCAGAGTGTAATGGGTCACAATTTAACAAGCCAAACTAGTTTACTGACAAACACCTTAATAAACCAATCTAAGTTTCAGCAAACCTTTTCAGCAAATCAGATAAATCTTTTTACAACATCTTACACTAAAAGCCTAGGGAAGATTTCAATAACTTTTCATCCCTTTTAAGAATTCTGTTCTCAAGTGCCCTGCTAGAGTTTCAAAATCATCAGGAAAGCTCTTGAGCAAAAGCTGTTTGCTACTTTTACAAGCTTGTCAAAAAGATCTTGAGCAGAGTAAGTCGTAAAAGTCTAATTTTACAAGAAATCATTAGCAAAACTCCAACTCTGTGAACAAGCAAGTTTATTTCCTTGTGCCTTGAAGAGTTTTTGAAACCCTTGGCACCTAGTCCTTTGGGAAGTGCGTTTATCTTTTGTGACAAATTACAAGTTTGCACTTTTATACCTGCCCTTTAACAGCAAAGATTCTGTCTCTTCTTGAAAGAGACCCATTTACTTAATTTCTGCAGAGTATGGTAAGGTATTTAAAGGACAAACAGTTGACTCTGAAATGCTGGTAACTCTTGCTGCTTGTACTCAGTGGGTGATCGGATTAGAAACCTTCTATTTTTTTTTTTTTTTTTTTAGAACTACCAACTGTTGAGGGGGGGGGTGTGACTAATTGGTCCTTACTGTCTAATAGGGAGACGAGATTGCTTAATCAACCAATACACATTTTCATCAGAGCAGAGGAAAGGCTTTATTCTAAGTATACACATCGTCCCAGGCCCCGGCCAGAATAAAGCATCCGATGACCAACTAATACCCTGTCACCTCCTTCACTTAGCGCAAAGGTCAACGAAAGTCTTGCATACTGACTGGGGCCGAGTAGAGTATTAGCGCCCTGGAGCCGGAGGGCGGGGGAGTGCATTTCATATTCCTTCTGATTGTCTTGATTTCACAGTACCAATCCACGTACTGATCTGCTTCTCATCAAGACAGGTCCTCCAAACCTCACACACCAGTCACGCTCCCACGCCCGGGCTGCTGACTTCTCCTAATGGATGCCCAGGGCGACAAGAGCGACCCTAACAGCCCCGCGCAGCGAGGACCACTCCGGAAGGCGCCCGTTGTGTTTCCGAGTCACATCTGACTTTGATCCTTTTCTCATGCTAAAAGAAAACTAACTCCTCCTGGAGAAGAGGGGTGTGGTTAGAACACCAAAGTCTGGGGTTTGTAACCTGTAAATAAATAAAAGAACCCATTCTTCCGAACACCTCTTCTCCCCGCCCACCCCCCTCCACTTTACACTTCTTAAACCTTTGAGGATAAAGCAATCCTGACGCAAAAAAAAAAAAAAAAAAAAAAAAGCCAAAAATGAGTTCATCCAAGTTTGTGCAAGGCTAACCTGGAGTTTGGAGGGATCTTTAGATTTGTGCACACCTCAGAACCTGCGCCAAAATACCTAGCTATGAGAAGTAAATCCTACTTAGATACCTTCCTTCTCAGCTTCGGGACCCTTCTTCCTCCCCTCCGGGGCCCAACTTGGTCACAAAACTTCCATTCCTCTTTCCAATGCCACCCTTCCCGTCTCCTCCTCATTCGATCCGGTTCCGGGAAAGTGGGGGCACTTGGGAGTCTGACCTGAGCGCTGAGTTAGGTGAACTCGCCCGCCCTAAAATGTGAGGCAGCCCCCACTACAAACCCGAGAGCCGCGCGGAAAAGAGGCGCCCCCTGAGCGGCGAGGCTGCCACTAAGGAAACAATATAAATAAAGCCACGTGCAGCTGCTGCGGCCCAGGCAGACAGGCGGGCGCGCGGTGCCCGGGCTGGCCGCGGAAGCGAGGACACGGCCGGAGCGCGGACAATGGCACGAAGAGACAGGGGCGACAGTGGACAGCGGGCGCCGGCCCCCAGCGCGGCCGGAGGAGCGCAGCGAGGAGGGGCGGGCGCTGCGAGAGGCGGCCACTGTCGCCCGCGACCCAGCAGAGCCCGCCGGCACCTCGCGTTCCAGCGGCTCCCGACTGGCGGCAGGGAGGGGGCAGGGGCCGGGGGTCACCGCTCCCGCAGAGGACCCCGCCGCCTCCCAACGCACGCAGCCGCTTGCCTCCTTCCCCAGCCCGCTCGCGCCCGCTCACTCCCCACCGCCGCAGAAGAAAGCGCGCCCACCTGGAACGCGGCCGAGGAGCGGCAGGAGCAGGAGCGCGCCGAGCAGCATCCCTGGCGGCCGTAGCCGGGCAAGGGGTCGCAGGGAAGGCGCCATTCAGCGGGGCTACGCGGGCATGCTCCCCCGGCGTCCCTCAGCCTCTGTCCGCCTGCCAGTCCCCAACTCCGAGCCCTCTTCGCGCGGCGGCTGGACACGCGCAGCGTGGGTTTCCCGCTCGGGTACCGGCGTGGCGTGATGCGGCCGGTGTCTGCTCTCTGCGGGAGCGGCGAGGCCGGCGCACGGACACCCGCTCGCAGGAGGCGGGGGGCCCGAGCGTCCGGCCCGGGGGCGGAGTGAGGCGACGGCTGGAGGGGGCGGGGGCGGTGGAGTGGACAGCGCCGCTGCTGCTGGCCTGGGGACTACTTTCTACATCTGGCCCCTGGTCTGAGGACCGCGAGGTCGGTGCGGCCGCGGAGGGAGACGTTCGCTAGGAGGGGGCCCCGTGGCGGCCGGGTCGTGGCCCCGGGGGGAGGGGACGGGCCCCGCCGGACAATGCACCTGGGGGTCAAGCCCCGGCTCAGGGTCTCCGGCCCGCTTCCCCTCCCCTCTGGCTTTCCCCACCGCCGTCGAGGACGGAGCCATAAAGGCAAAGCCTCCCGGCCAGGGCCCCTCTTTCCCCCGCAGACCACCCCCCTTCACTCCTGGGCTTGTTTAGGATTCGGGGAAGGAGGAGGCGGGGTGGGGGAGGGATGGTGTTGAGAGACGTGGAAAGGCCGGAGACTTCTCCCCTGATGGCCCCTGCCCATCCCCCTCCATCCCTCACACGCCGAGGCCCTGCGGAGGGAAAACTATTTCCCACTTCAGAGATTTGTCAGCTCCACTGGAGGTATCTCCGGGAGATCAGCCCCCACATTTGGGGACGGTTCCTGTCCGACACCCCACCCCACCCCCCCGTCCCCATCAGAAGCAGCGCCGGCTTAGAACCATCTCTGAAAAGTCCCCAGAAATGAACAATTGCCGTTTGGGGAGATGTTTTATTATCTCTCAACTTAGTCAAGTTCTTTAATTCGTCAGAACTGTGCACACAAAAGGCCCTGTCCTGAGAGGTGAGGCCAGATGAGATTTCTAGATTCTCCGAGCTGGGTGAGTCTGGGGGACTAGGCGTGCATAGACTACCTGGTTACAAGTTAAACTGACTTGGAAAGACACAGATGTTGTGAATTTGTTCACATCTCTTAAAAGTAATTAAGGATAACAAGAGGCGTTAAAAGGTACATTAAAAATGTAATCAGATTGCTAACCATGTGTGGATCACGGAGAATATTTACATGTGGATTAGGGTTTCCTAATCCAAAACGAAATCCACGGCTATGATTAGGGCACAGGCTAAAAGCTAACCTTAATGAAAGCTGCTGACAGAAATCGAGCTTTTGTCAGTAGGACAGCAACACATTCACTGCTAAAGCATATTGCAAAAGTCCTCCTTTTGGGGGAAAAAGGCGGGGAGAGGATCAGCAGTTTTAGAACATCTGCTGGGAGTAACCTTCCCCGGAAGCTTACTATATAATAGGGATCAGTCTACTTAACAATTTCAATTTAACTGCATGTAAAACTGTAATACCCTGGGCTCTATTGCCTCCCAAAATTTACTTAAAATTTAGATGAATTTCAAGTATTTCTAAGCATCAGAATAAAGGTCCATGGAAAGGGAAAATGTTTAGAGGTAATGAAACGTTTGCAAGGATGTTCCAAACATCTGATAAATACACACAAAATGACGCTCTTAACTGTGTGCCAACTAGATTTTTTTATTGTATGACATCCTTTTCCTTCTTGACTCCCCCTTCTCCCAGTTCCCTTTCAATCGATCCTAAGTGCTCATATTTCCTGGATAAGAATTGCTAACAAGATGCTTTTATGCTTTCCTTTTTGAATAAATCGGAAGAATAAAGATTGGGGGAGGGGAGAGATAAGCTAAAAAGCAAAGGAAGAACTTTTTTTTTTTTAACTGCTACTTCGCCCTTTCTTTAACATTTCAATTAATCATAGGAGCCTTTGATCCTAAGATGACTTTGGACCTTGACTTGTTCTGGGGAGGATCACAGCACTGCATCTAATATGAAATAAATATAAGTGATACACACACACACACATATATATATAAATGTGATGAGATTTACCCAAATTAAACTTTTCTGATATATTTATAGTCTCATGTTTGGCAGCAATAAACTTATCCTGATGATGTAATTATACAGTATCATATAAAATTTACAGTATACCCAAAGTCATTTATTAGTAAGTGATAACTGGAAACCAAAATCCATGCCTTCTGATTTGTTTGTTGCCCTTTCTACCATATAATCCTTTATGTCTTAAATTCAAACTTATTTTCTTTCCCTCCTCCCTTCCTTCCATCTCTCCTCTCCCTCTTCCTCCCTTCCTCCCTTCCCTCCTATTCTTGTGGACTTCAGAATTTATAGCATGTGTCTTTAAATAACACAGTACATGTCTTATTGGACAGTTACACTTTCTTTCCAGTAAAACATTTGCCTTATATCATGATGTAGGCTGCATAAGCTACCAAAGGACTTGCTACCCAGTTCTCGAATGCCCCCCAGATTCCACCACAGTGCCTTGCACATAGTAGGTAACACTGCAGTGGGTAAGGGTGTAGTTTTGAGTGTCTCACAGACTAGAGTTCAAATTTCAGTTTAATGTAGACAAGTTGTTTATGCTCTCAAACCTCATCCATTTAATGGGAATATGTATATATAATACTAATGGAGTGCTGTGATAGAATGCATGGATAGTAGTGCACAGCTCTGTAAATAATTGTATTATTATTTTGTGAGTAAATATTCCCAATAGTACCAAATCTGTGTCCTTTTAGAGTGGGCTTAGTTAAGTCAAATCTGATTCATTTGTTTGGTGATTACACTGATGGTGACACTTCTGACTTATTGGAAATGTTCCTAAGCTGCTCCTGAAAAAGATAAGAAATGCCGAGGTGTTTAATCTCCCAAATACCCGTTTGAAGGAAAAATCTCAAACAAATACATTAAGCCCTATTCTGCTTTCATATTCTAAAACAAGGGCAATTATTTTCAGGCCAAAGAGGGTAGAGTCTATATAGTTAAAAAAGAAGTGAAATCTGATGATGGTAGGTTAAAAAAAAAAATCAGGTTTCTCTAAATAAATTCAAGACTCCTAGCCTTCCAGGGGGGAAAATGACATAACTTCTCCCAACAAGTTATGGAGTTGTACAAAATGATCTTCCAGCCCTCTGACCTCTAAGTGTTACCTGGTTCTGTGGAATCATAGGCCCATTTGTTTATGCTTATGAAGCATAGCAAATGAGAAAACACAGTGAAAGTCTGGAGTTGTTCAATTTTTTTTCCCCTGGAATTGAGCTACTACTATGTTGGTTAGCTGGCCAGGGCCTGGATGAGTATCACATGCTATGATCTTCCTGTGATTTAAGAACTGACTCACTGATGAGCTTAATAGTTGCCATCAGAAACATTCTGAAATGATTATTTTAAAAGTGGTGGTAACTCTTCATGGGATTGAAAAATGGTGTGGCTGCTATGGAAAACAGTGTGGAGGTTCCTCAAAAAATTGAAATAGAACTATAATATGATCCAGCAATCCCACATCTGGGTATACATAATTGAAAATAGAGTCCTGAAGACATACTTGCACACCCATGTTAATTGTGACACTATTCATGATAGCCAAGATGTAGAAGTAACCTAAAAGTTAATCAATGGATGAATGGATAAAGAAAAAATATATATATATCACAACACATATTATGAAATATTATTCAGCCTTAAAAGAAGAATGGAGTCCTGTCATGTTCCAGAACATAGATAAACCTTGAGGGAGTTACACTAAGCAAAGTAAGTCAACGGCAAAAAGACAAGTAATGCATGATTCCACTAATATGAGGTATTTAAGGTAATCAGATTTATATAAACAGAAAATAGAATGGTGGCTGCCAGGGCCTGCAGGGAGGAGAAACTGGAGAGTTGAGGTTCCATGGTTGTAGTGTTTGTTATATGAAAAAGTTCTAGAAATCTGTTGTACAATGATGTGCATATAGTTGATACTATATTTCACACCTAAAATTGTCAACAGTAAATTTATATTGTTTTTTCTAACCACAATTTTTAAAAAGCAGGTTGTAAATGTACAGTAAAAGCAGTGAATGATAACAACAAAGCAGAAGGCCATGTTTGCTAAGAATATATCAGAGTAGGTCAGGAAAATGGAAAAGCAAAACATCTTCATTTCAACAAGACATTTGACCACCCACATCTCATGATATGAACAAAGTTGATCAGATGTTAAGGGGATAATGCAAAATAACATTCAGCTGAAGCATCTACTCCCACTCAAGAGCTCCACCTTGTCAAGTTTCTCTCTGAAGCCTTTTAAAATCCGTTCTATAGAACAGCATGTATATTATCTATAGTGAAACAGATCACCAGCCCAGGTGGGATGCATGAGACAAGTGCTCGGGCCTGGTGCACTGGGAAGACCCAGAGGAATCGGGTAGAGAGGGAGGTGGGAGGGGGGATCGGGATGGGGAATACATGTAACTCTATGGCTGATTCACGTCAATGTATGACAAAACCCACTGAAATGTTGTGAAGTAATCAGCCTCCAACTAGTAAAAATTTAAAAAAAAAAATCCGTTCTACACTCAGTATCCTGCCCATGTTCCTGCTCTCAGTACCTCCCATCACATTAGAATGGGCTATTAAGAGACTTCCCCTCAAATATTCCAATTTTTCCATGCTCCAACCCATTTCTACAGTGACTACTAGATTAATTTGTCTGTGATCAAGTTTTTCTTCTGATCAAAAACCTTTCACGTCACTCTCATGGCCTGTAAAATGCCAAATGTTCATTAAACAACAAACTCCTTATTCCTAATGGCCCCTGATCTGGCCCCAATCTATCATTACAAATTTACTGTCCATTTTTTCCTAAATATAGTTGACACTCAGGCCCAAGTGAACCACTGGTGATTGCCCAATAGCACTTGAACTGTCCTGATTCTAAGCCTTTGCAGGATTTCTCTCTAAACCTATATTACTTTCTTTACCCTTCACTCCCACACTGTAATTGAGACTTTTCCAAATATTATTTATATTTCTATGGGCAGCACAGATGTTATTTTGTCTGAAACCTTATAGTATTTTTGTGACACATAACTTACTATATCACTAGCATTTTGTAGGCACAAATTATATCCTATTCATCTTGTGTTCCCCATAGTGAAAAGGACAGTACCATGAAGTGGAAATGAATAGGTATTTCCTGACTGAAGAAATAATTAATTAGTATACTGAAATACTGATTAAATATATGGAAAGCAATTAGGAGAAAGTTCTCTAGGAGAATAGTGCAAAGTTGTATATTTAGAGTTGACTTTTATTTTTTTGACTGTGCATGTGGCATCTTAGTTCCCTGACCAGGGATCGAACCCATGCTCCCTGCAACGGAAACATGGAGTCTTAAGCACTGGACCACCAGGGAAGTCCCCCGGGTTGACCTTGTCTAGTCTATTTTAAATACCATTGGCTTAGATAAAAAGTTCAGTGGAGTCATTTATCTTAATTTGCATGTAACAAGTGCACAACTAATATGATAGAATGAGAATGTTTTTCCACTCCTGGTAATTGTCTTGGAAGGTGGAAACTCAGAAGAGGTGTCCTGGGGGACTCTTCAAGGGAGAATTTGTTACTATTTAGTACATAATTTCCAAGGGAACACAAGCGAGTCAGGAAACAGGAGCCAGAAGTAACTCATCAACCACCACCTGGAATGAATGGGTCATTCCAGGGCCAGAAAGGGGAGATGATCAAGGGTTTGCAGAAGAGCACAGGACATTTAGAACTGAGGACAAGAGCACTCAGCATTCCCTTGGATACAAGTTAGCTATGAGAAGAGTCTTGAGAAACTGCAGAGAGCTGGCTACATTCACTCAATCAATAAAGTACTGAGTGTCCAATGTGTTATAGGACTGATAGATGTTGTAGATACAGTTATCAGAAAATGATGCAGATACTGAATATTGTGATAAAGTCTGCAATGTTCATGATAATTTGAAAATGGAATTTAAGGAGCAATCACAGGCTTACAGAGGGATGAAATGGGAAGGAGGGAGCATGCTACCAAGAAGTCAGAAGGTCTCAGATTTTACCCTGCTTGCAAGCAAATGAATTCGCCTGCCACTGTTTCGTGGATTCTGGTAGAAGACACAAAACTCCTGTGTCCGAGATGATGGGCAGTTTATTAAGCATAGTGATAGCAGTAGCTAGAATACAATTGCTAGAGGCAATTGTGCATCAGCCTCAATTTTTCCCCTAAGCTTAAAATTCCACAGAGCAGAACAAAGAGAACCAGATGTCACCTGCACATACAGTGGGTTGTATTACAGAAGAGGAGCCCTGGCCTTTAGGAACCCAAATCTTTTATAATGGTTAGTAGGCATGCCTGCCCTTTGCTCCAGAAGGAGGCACCGTTTCTGTCTTCCATGGCTGCTTGCCTCACAAACATTGTTGAAGAGATAATCCAGAACAAAGTGCAGCTGGTTCCTCTCTTGCAAGATGTGCAGAAATGCAAGAGAACCATGAAGGATTGTCTCCTAACATGTGCTTGACTGTGGAGCTGACATCTTCAGTGAATCTGCAGGGTGAGTGGAAGTTTTCTAGTTGGACTGGATTGGGGTGAGTCTTCCAGAGAATGGTATGAATATGACACTGAAGTACCAAACAAAAGAGCAAAGTATATTCAGGATGCTGTAGGTCAGCAATCTGAAATGCAGGCCACCTTGGAGAGTGGAGGGAAAAGAGGCAGGACCACATCCAAAGAGGCCTTTAGCATGCCATGCTAAGGAGCCTGACCTTTGTCCTTGGGGCGATGATTTCCCAAAAAGCTGCCCTTTGGATGGGTTACCTGTGGAGCATTCTTTTCTATGAGCCCCATGCCAGGTGCTACAGCAATTTATCTCACCCAGTCTTTACAGGATTAGGCTAGGTATTGCTGTCCTCGTTTTATAGATGAACAGAGGCTCAGAGAGGCTAAGCAGCTTAGTTGACTTCCCATAGCAGATACGTGACAAAAGCATGCTTCTCCTCTAAGTCTACTTGACTCAGAGTCCCTTGTTCTTAGCTCTTTGAGTGTTTTGTGAAAAGTAGAAGGGAAAGAGGAATAATAGCTAGAAGTGGACAGTCAGAACTACGGACACATCTAACACAGTACTTTTTTAAAAAGTACTTTAGTCATTCAATATTTCCATTTGTTTTATTTTGGCTGCAGTGAGTCTTCACTGAAGCACTGGTGCTTCTCTTGTTGCAGTGCACGGGCTCCAAAGTGTACCAGCTTCTCAAGTTGTGGCATGGGCTTAGTTGTTCCATATGGGATGTTAGCTCCCCAACAGGGATTGAACCCATGTGCCCTGCTTTGGAAGGTGAAGTTCTTAACCACTGGACCACCAAGGTACTTTTACTAGCCAAGAGTTGTCTCTATATTTCTGAAGCTCTGAAATGACACAATTCACTGGTTCTTGATGGCACATTTTCCCTTCTTCTTTCACAGTCTATCTGAGACCACCTTTTTCTGCTTTACCTGGACCAGTAAACACATATACAGTTGGTACCGTTGGGCTATGTGACAGGTGAGAAACATCTTTGTTTTTCAAATAGCATGTAATTTAACTGTGATAAACATAACCTTGTACTTTTTGGTTAATTTAATTACACTTGATAGACAGTCATCAAGGGTGGTCATGGGGAAACCTGATTTATCTGTAGACTGTGAGAAAATGACCTGAAGATATTGATGACAATTGAGGCAACAATGTGTGTGGCTGCAGCTATGCCAGTGAAAATCTGTGTTGTGTTCATGGATGCACACTGACCAGAATAAGGAAGGATTAGTCTCATTACATGTCACTTTGGTCCTACTAGGTTTAGCATATTATAGTTATCTTTGAATTCCACATTTTAAGAGTCAAGGCCTAGAATACAAGCAGAGAATAACCCAAGAGGATAAATGTTTGGAGGCCAAAATAATATCAGCCATAGAAACAGCTAATCTATTCCACAGAGGTTAAAGAACTTGGTTTGGAGAGGTTAAAAAAACGTATTCAAGGTCTTACAACCAGTTAAGTGGCAATGCAAAATTCAAAGTTGGGCTCATCTCATCCATGCTTTATTGCTTTGTGTGTATTTTTTTTTAATTTATTTGGCTGTGTTGGGTCTTAGTTGCAGCACGTGGGCTCTTCGTCATGGTACACAGGCTCCAGAGTGTATGGGCTAAATAGTTGCAGCGTGGACTTAGTTGCCCCACGACATGTGGGATCTTAGTTCCTTGACCAAGGATCAAACCCTTATTTCCAGCATTGGAAGGCAGATTTTTTCATTCATTTATTTTTATTAGTTGGAGGCTAATTACTTTACAATATTGTAGTGGGTTTTGTCATACATTGACATGAATCAGCCATGGATTTACATGTATTCCCCATCCCGATCCCCCCTCCCACCTCCCTCTCTACCCAAGCCCTTTGGGTCTTCCCAGTGCACCAGGCCCGAGCACTTGTCTCATGCATCCAACCTGGGCTGGTGATCTGTTTCACCCTAGATAATATACATGTTTCGATGCTGTTCTCTCAGATCATCCCATCCTCACCTTCTCCCACAGAGTCCAAAATTCTGTTCTGTACATCTGTGTCTCTTTTTCTGTTTTGCATATAGGGTTATCATTACCATCTTTCTAAATTCCATATATATGTGATAGTATACTGTAATGGTCTTTATCTTTCTGGCTTACTTCACTCTGTATAATGGGCTCCAGTTTCATCCATCTCATTAGAACTGATTCAAATGAATTCTTTTTAGTGGCTGAGTAATATTCCATGGTGTATATGTACCACAGCTTCCTTATCCATTTGTCTGCTGATGGGCATCTAGGTTGCTTCCATGTCCTGGCTATTATAAACAGTGCTGTGATGAACATTGGGGTGCATGTGTCTCTTTCAGATCTGGTTTCCTTGGTGTGTATGCCCAGGAGTGGGATTGCTGGATCACATGGCAGTTCTGTTTCCAGTTTTTTAAGAAATCTCCACACTGTTCTCCATAGCGACTGTACTAGTTTGCATTCCCACCAACAGTGTAAGAAGGTTCCCTTTTCTCCACACCCTCTCCAGAATTTATTGCCTGTAGACTTTTGGATAGCAGCCATCCTGACTGGCGTGTAATGGTACCTCATTGTGGTTTTGATTTGCATTTCTCTGATAATGAGTGATGTTGAGCATCTTTTCATGTGTTTGTTAGCCATCTGTATGTCTTCTTTCGAGAAATGTCTGTTTAGTTCTTTGGCCCATTTTTTGATTGGGTCATTTATTTTCTGGAATTGAGCTGGAGGAGTTGCTTGTATATTTTTGAGATTAATCCTTTGTCTGTTGCTTCGTTTGCTATTATTTTCTCCCAATCTGAGGGCTGTCTTTTCACCTTGCTTATAGTTTCCTTTGTTGTGCAGAAGCTTTTAAGTTTCATTAGGTCCCATTTGTTTATTTTTGCTTTTATTTCCAATATTCTGGGAGGTGGGTCATAGGGGATCCTGCTGTGATTTATGTCAGAGAGTGTTTTGCCTATGTTCTCCTCTAGGAGTTTTATAGTTTCTGGTCTTACATTTAGATCTTTAATCCATTTTGAGTTTATTTTTGTGTATGGTGTTAGAAAGTGTTCTAGTTTCATTCTTTTACAAGTGGTTGACTAGTTTTCCCAGCACCACTTGTTAAAGAGGTTGTCTTTTTTCCATTGTATATCCTTGCCTCCTTTGTCGAAGATAAGGTGACCATAGGTTCATGGATTTATCTCTGGGCTTTCTATTCTGTTCCATTGATCTATATTTCTGTCTTTGTGCCAGTACCATACTGTCTTGATGACTGTGGCTCTGTAGTATAGTCTGAAGTCAGGTAGGTTGATTCCTCCAGTTCCATTCTTCTTTCTCAAGATTAATTTGGCTATTCAAGGTTTTTTGTATTTCCATACAAATTGTGAAATTATTTGTTCTAGTTCTGTGAAAAATACCATTGGTAGCTTGATAGGGATTGCACTGAATCTATAGATTGCTTTGGGTAGTATAGCCATTTTGACAATATTGATTCTTCCAGTCCATGAACACGGTATATTTCTCCATCTGTTTGTGTCCTCTTTGATTTCTTTCATCAGTGTTTTATAGTTTTCTATGTACAGGTCTTTTGTTTCTTTAGGTAGATATACTCCTAAGTATTTGGAAGGCAGATTCTTAACCACTGGACCATCAGGAAAATTCCCTGTATGTTTTTTTTTAACCACACCAAGAGTGGCTTTATTATTGGGTTCATATTTGTCTTCGATTATGTTCAAGACAAAAGTCTACTATTTACAGTAGACAAGATTTAATTTATTTCAGGGGTTTTACTTTAATACATCTAAGAAACAACAAGCAAAATACACACATGCATGAACAATGGCAGTGGGAGGTCTAAGTATAACTTACAGCACCTGCAAGTGAATCTTTTCCCTTCTCTCTAGCAATGAGCTTTTCTTCATGTAAGAGTTCTGTGCCCAGCTCTGCTTGATATAATTCCAGGGGAAGAAAGAAAAATGATTAGAAAATGGGAAATTTGAGGATGCTGAAGGGAAGGATAGTGAAGAACTGTAAAGTGAGATCAACAGAAAGAGGTGAAAAAAGTGTTTTGACCAAAGAAGTAAAAGTTGGGGAATATATTCACAACATAACTGTAGGATTTAGAAATTCTCCATCTTCCAGCCAGTCCTGTTACAGGTCTCCTAAACCACTAAAGAGGTGAGTGTTCTTACTCATGCTCTGTTTGGTGGATGAGAAAAAGAGAAAAGTGGTGGTGAGAGGGAATGCCGTGGACTGATATTGGCCCCAACACCTTCATGCTTCATTAGAGACACGCCAGGGGTCTAAAGGGACTTCAGCACTCAATTTCTAGACACACCCATGCTAAGCTTTTATTTAGTACATTCATAAATCTTTTATGACTGCCCTCAAATAGTGCACCATCCCTCAACACCTTTACATAGCACCTAGCAAAGTGCTTTGCACACAGTGGACCAACGGGTCCCCAAGTTTTCCAAGGGAGAAATAAACTACTTTTCACTTTGTCTTCTGATGAGTGGAGTGGTGCTGATAGTCTCCAGTCAGTAGTTGGTATGTGTGTGGTGGGGCTGAAGTAGAAGTAGGGAAAGAAATGTAATTCACAATTGAAAGCCTCTGATTGTGTTCCCTGCCCCCCACCCCCCCACCCTCAACTCAGCTGGCCAGTGTTTCAAACCTCAAGCTTTAAGCCTCAACCTCTCTCCACTCCCTGTTATGTAAATGTTGATGACCCACATAAAGAAAGAGAGTAGCAACTTCTAGCCCATAATTTACTGAGCTACATTTTATAAACCAATAATTTTCCTGATCAGCCCTTCAAAGACCTCTATAAATTGGAAGGGATTTAATGTTGCATTGAAAATGCATTTTGTATCAGTGGGAAATTTTATGTCTGTCACTATACATTGGTTTGCTGTTACTCCTCTTATCTACCATAAATAAGAGCACTAGCTGTATTTAGTCATTTCTGTTTACTGTCTGCTGCATAGCTGTATCCAAATGGTTCACCAGCTCTATCTAGGAGCTCATAAACCTGTAGATCCTTGACATTAAGCACACATTCTTTCAGCTAACAAATGTACAGATACATTCCCTAGTTTGCAGATTGTGTGACTATCATTGGCAAGGGATAGATGATATATGAAGGTGATTAGGGGAGAATAGTTTAATTATACTGATAGACATAGAATCTTTAAAGTAGGTATTAAGATTTTAAAAGATTTTTGAATCCTTGCAAGGTGTTTTTAAGACCTTTTGTCTACAAGAGTTAGAGAAGAAAAGGTAAATAAATGCAAGGACATAGATAACCATACAAACAGATTATAATTTGTTTGCTTCAGCTAGCATTTTTCAGAAAATGTACATTCTGCAAGTTCAAATTTACCATTAAAATAACTAAGACTGATGACAAGTCAGTAGCTGCCTTCTACTTATTTTTTTTAAATAGTCTACTGATAAAGATTCATTTTGTAATGGAGAGCAACTTTCTTTTGTAGCATGTTTAGTGATAACTGAACAAGGAGTGAGTAATCTGATATGTTTTTATTTTCCAGAATGAAAATCTATGACTATATATTTTGGGAGTGGTAGGTACAACTTATAACATGTGCGGACAAAAATTGATCCTCCTTAATTATGAATGTTTTAGGAATTAGGAGAGACTGTCATTTTCAAGCTTGATGCTTGAAGTTTCCTTTAGGTTTGATGTCAGCTAAGCAATCATACTCCCATTATACCAGTCCAATCCCATCTATCACCAAATGGCAGCAGCTAAGGTGGACTGGCACCCTGGATACTTGCTCTCAGTTCAAAGCTCTTATTACTAGTAAAGGAGTGCTAATTTCTTCCAAGATTTCACAGTGGCTCCTTCACAACTTTTGAGGATGCAAGAAAGCCTTTTCCAAGTCCCTTAGAAGTTGTTCTGCTTTATCGCCTTAAATGGGGGGAAGGAGAGGAAAGGTGCCCTCTCTTCTTCCATCTTTACTTAAAGAATCAGACCTAGCTCAGGGCAGTCCTTAAAACCTCAGGGTGTTTTCTAAGACTGCCCCATTTTCTAGTAGGGTGGAGGGAAACGGAGGAAGAACAAGGACAAAAGAAGGGCTTCCCTGGTCACCCCATCTAGAAGGGTACTCCATTCTCCTCCACGGTCATTCTGTTTCCTTACCCCCCCCACAGCATTATTGTATATGTTTATTTGTACTCTACTTATTTACTCACTCTCCCATTAGAGGATTTTACCTGACAAGGAGCAAGCTGAAGATTTTCTGGCATAAAGTGGACACAATATCTATTCAATGAATGACTTAGTGCATTTGGTAGATATAATCATTTTATCTGTTGATGGCTTAATAGTAATGTCGGGAGAATGTTAAAGGTCTGAAATAGACTGTTTCCTCTGATTTAAAATCCTATCATGTCAACATAAAATGCTCTTTTTGAGGGATTTCTCTCAGGCAACTAGCTTAATCAGTATTTGGTTTAACTGGGCAAACACATACTCAGGCACTCTGTTGGAGGCTGAGAATATCAAGATGAAATGACACAGTCCCAACCTTCATAAAACTCACATCATAACTCTGGAGACAGACGTATAAACAAATGCTGATAAGGCTCCATGATACATGCTGTATAACAGCAGTGTGTAGAAGTGCTAGGAGGACTGGACTGGGGAGGAATGTGTTTAAGTGGTGGAGAGGATAATCCAAGACAGGACATAATTTAAAAGTTATTAAAGTAACACATGGACATAAAGAGTCATGATGAGAATGAGCAGTTCCGTGCACCCACCACCACGTCAGAGCCACCATCTCCCTCCTCCAAGCTGGGCTCAGAAATCTATCAGATGCTGCATAGTTCTTGTTATAGAACTTTCCTATCTAGTTCTCCAGAGTTGGAGTCATGTTTTCCGGATCCCATATCTTCTGTCTTATTCCTTTATTTTGCTAATGTATATTCTGTAGTAGATCTCCAAGAAAGGGTGCTTGGGATATAGTAAGTCCTTGAATATCTGAAAATGCTTTTGCTTCACTCATGCTTGAATGGCAGTGTGGCAAGATACAGAATTCTCAATTGAAAATCACCATTCTGCAAAATTTTAAAGTATTCACTGTCTTCTGGCATTACTTTGTATTGAAGAGTCCTTTAACTGATTCCTGATTCTTTGACTGTGGCTTGATTTTTCTCTTCAGATGTGCTCTGAAAGTTGCTCTGAAATTTCATGTAACTTGGTGTGGATTTTTTTAAATTGAAGTATAGTTGATTTACAATATTGTATTAGTTTCAGATATACAACAAAATGATTCAGTTATATATATATATGTGTGTATATATATATATAAAACCCCACCAGGGCTTCACTGGTGGATCAGTGGCAAAGAATCCGCCTGCCAATGCAGGAGACATGAGTTCCATCCCTAGGTCAGAAGATCCCCTGTAGAAGGAAATGGCAACACACTCTAGTATTCTTACCTGGGAAATCCCATGGACAGAGGAGCATGGCAAGCTACAGTCCATGGGGTCACAGACTAGTCAGACATGACTTAGTGACTAAATAGCAACTATATACTTCTATAAACACTGTTTTTTCAAATTCTCTTCCATTATAGATTATTGCAAGATATTGAATATAGTTAGTTCCCTGTGCTATACAATAAATCCCTGTTTACTTTGTATGCAGTAGTGTATATCTGTTAATCCCATAGTCATAATTTACCCCTCCCTCACTCCCTTCCCCTTTGATAAGCATAAGTTTTTCTTCTATGTCCGTAAGTCTGTTTCTATTTTATAAATAAGTTTGTTTGTATTATTTTTCACATTCCATAAATAAGTGATATAATATTTATCTTTCTCTGATTTCACTTAATATGGTAATCTCTAGACCCATTCATGTTACTGCAAATGGCAATATTTCATTCTTTTTTATGACTGAGTAACAGTCCATTGTTTATACATACCACATCCTCTTTATCCATTCATCTGTCAATGGACATTTAGGTTGCTTTCATGTCTTAGCTATTGTAAATAGTACTGCTGTGAACATTGGGTGCAAGCATCATTTTGAGTTACAGTTTTTGTCTTTTTCAGATCTATACCCAGTATTTTTAGTTTTTTAAAGAAACACCATAATGTTTTCCACAGTGGCTACACCAATTTACATTTGGTGTGGATTATTTTTCATTTGTTACTCCAAAAACTTGTGGGATCTTTCTGAGCTACAAATTTCTCAAGAGAAAAAATAATTTTACTGGCTTTTATTAGCTTGCAAGATGCTCTTGACTTCAAAACTTAAGAAAGAAATTTGTATTATGAATAGTTACTTTCAGTTGTTTGCCTGAAACACCTGATTTGGAACTAACTATATAAGTGAAGTTTTCTTTCCTAATTTTCATTTTTATTTTCATAATCATTGTAGTTATCAAGAATGAATTCTCTAATCTTGAATCTGACCACTTGATTTCAAATTGTTTTCCTTCATGATATTGGGCAAATTATTTAATCCCCTGAACTACAGCTTCCCTACTTGTGGTACATAGATAATTAGTACCTATATCACAAAGCTGTTATAAATGCTAAATTAGATGGTACATATAAAACAGTTTGACAGAATGCCTGGCATGCAGCAAATAAGTGCTCAATAAATGTAAACCATATTATATTTGCATACATAATGTGCATCTGAGCTCCATGTTCATTCAAGCATTTCGCACTTTTGTTCATTTCAGATTTTTGTTCTAGATGAATATAATGAGAATTCTTGTCTTACAGGGTCAAAACAATATCTGATGCAAGCTTTCCTGTGAACTATTGAAATCAATGCACAAGTATCCAATTCCATGTCTATAATGACCAAGAAGCTTCAAATCCACCTGCTGTAACAACAAGGGTTACTTATTGATTTGTAGAGTATAGTTAGATGAATCTCTTCTAGATATCCACGTTGTGTATGACAGTCACCTTAGGTTATAGGAATTTGACTAATTTGACTCTAAAGTAATTTATTAATACTTGCAGCAACTGTTAGCAGATAGGAAGGTGCTTCATATAAGGAAGATGCTGAGCAATTTATGATATGAATAGATCAAGTTTCATTTCTGCATGCTCTTCTGGTAGGCCCATGTTTTATATGTAATAAAGAACAATAACTGCTGTAAAATTCCACAGTTTATTTCCAGCTTTTTAAGAAATCTCCACACTGTTTTCCATAGTGGCTGTACTAATTTGCATTCCCACCAACAGTGTAAGAGGGTTCCCTTTTCTCCACACCCTCTCCAGCATTTATTGCTTGTAGACTTTCGGATAGCAGCCATCCTGACTGGTGTGTAATGGTACCTCATTGTGGTTTTGATTTGCATTTCTCTGATAATGAGTGATGTTGAGCATCTTTTCATGTGTTTTTTTGCCATCTGTATGTCTTCCTTGGAGAAATGTCTGTTGAGTTCTTTGGCCCATTTTTTGATTGGGTCATTTATTTTTCTGGAATTGAGCTGCAGGAGTTGCTTGTATATTTTTGAGATTAATCCTTTGTCTGTTGCTTCGTTTGCTATTATTTTCTCCCAATCTGAGGGCTGTCTTTTCACCTTGCTTATAGTTTCCTTTGTTGTGCAGAAGCTTTTAAGTTTCATTAGGTCCCATTTGTTTATTTTTGCTTTTGTTTCTAAAATTCTGGGATGTGGGTCATAGAGGATCCTGCTGTGATTTATGTTGGAGAGTGTTTTGCCTATGTTCTCCTCTAGGAGTTTTATAGTTTCTGGTCTACATTTAGATCTTTAATCCATTTTGAGTTTATTTTTGTGTATGGTGTTAGAAAGTGTTCTAGTTTCATTCTTTTACAGGTGGTTGACCAGTTTTCCCAGCACCGCTTGTTAAAGAGGTTGTCTTTTTTCCATTGTATATCCTTGCCTCCTTTGTCGAAGATAAGGTGACCATAGGTTCATGGATTTATCTCTGGGCTTTCTATTCTGTTCCATTGATCTATATTTCTGTCTTTGTGCCAGTACCATACTGTCTTGATGACTGTGGCTTTGTAGTATAGTCTGAAGTCAGGCAGGTTGATTCCTCCAGTTCCATTCTTCTTTCTCAAGGTTACTTTGGCTATTCGATACACACCGAGGAAACCAGATCTGAAAGAGACACGTGCACCCCAATGTTCATCACAGCACTGTTTATAATAGCCAGGACATGGAAGCAACCTAGATGCCCATCAGCAGATGAATGGATGAGGAAGCTGTGGTACATATACACCATGGAATATTACTCAGCCATTAAAAAGAATTCATTTGAATCAGTTCTAATGAGATGGATGAAACTGGAGCCCATTATACAGAGTGAAGTAAGCCAGAAAGATAAAGACCATTACAGTATACTATCACATATATATGGAATTTTAAAATATGGTAACGATAACCCTATATGCAAAACAGAAAAAGAGACTCAGATGTATAGAACAGACTTGTGGACTCTGTGGGAGAAGGCGAGGGTGGGATGTTTCAAGAGAACAGCATCAAAACGTGTATATTATCTAGGGCGAAACAGATCACCAGCCCAGGTTGGATGCACTGGGAAGACCCAGAGGGATCGGGTGGAGAGGGAAGTGGGAGGGGGGACCGGGATGGGGAATACATGTAAATCCATGGCTAATTCATTTCAATGTATGACAGAAACCACTGCAATGTTGTAAAGTAATTAGCCTCCAACTAATAAAAATAAATGGAAAAAAAATTCCACAGTTTAACATAATAAAAGTTTATTTCATGCTATCTATGTCCAGTGTAAATCCTGGTTAGTGGATGAAGATCCACATGGTCATGCAGGGACCCAGGATCCGCCATCAGATAGGGCTTCACAGTCCTCTGCTGAGGACTCTACATCTGGCCAACAGACTGAGAGACAGAGTATAGAGGATGTTGCAGAAGGTGTGTATGGGTCAGTTTTGGAAATAGGGTACATCATTGTAGCCCATTTTTCCAGTGGCCAGAACTCAACCCCTGACCCAAACTTTCTGCGTGGGGGTGGGGAGATGTAGTCTAGATGGGTTCCCATGAGTAAAATAAATGGGTTTTAATGAACGCATGTCTCTGCCAGAGGCTAGTTCAGAAAGAAAGCCAACAGATACCCTGGGAAGCTATCAGAGAGTAAGAAGTCAACAACAGGGCTTCCCTGGTGGTCCAATGGTTAAGAATCTGCCTGCTGATGCAGGGAACATGGGTTTGATCCCTGGTCTGGGACGATTCCACATGCCTCGGAGCAACTAAGTCCATGTGCCACAACTACTGAACCTGTGCTCTAGAATCCAGGAGCCACAACTGCTGAGCCCAGCGTGCCTGGAGCCTGTGCTCTACAACAACAGAAACCACTGCAATGAGAAGCCCAAGCACCACAACTAGAGAAAAGCCTGTGCAGCAACAAATATCCAGCACAGCCAAAAATAAGTAAATAAAATTAAAAAAAAAAAACACACATTTGCCAACATCAAAGGCCCCCTCAGTGTCTCACCCCATTGGTAAGGGACAGCACCCAAACCTTCTAAGTTTCTTAGAAGCACAATTTTTTAAAACTGAAAGGTTCTCTGAAGCATCGTATTGAATCTCTATGAGATTTTTAACAAAGGACTCTACAGCGAACTTCATCTTTGCATGTGTTTTCCTGCAAATGCCTTTGATTTTATTTTCCTCCGGAAACCCCTTTTCTTCATTTTAGTACACATCACAGTACACGTGTCACCTGGAAAGGCTGGGCATCCTCAAACCTAACAAGTCCTGGGATCTTCCTGTGAACAGTCCTTTCTTAGCTTTCTCTCACTCGTCTCACATTTCACCTAAACTAGCAAGGGGAAACCCCAGGGACGCCGGAGCCTGGTGGGCTGCCAGCCATGGGGCTGCACAGAGTCGGACACGACCGAAGTGACTTAGCAGCAGCAGCAGCAAAGGGAAACCAGTGGCGCCTGCAATACTGGGCTTGGAAATCTCTTTAGCTAGAACACTTAGTTCTTTAGATACATTTATTACTTTCCTGTTACTACAAGCAACAGCATTGCTAAGTTTCTGCCATTGCATAATGAGTATCACCTTTCCTTCAGTTTCTAATAAAAATTTCCTAACTTTCCTCTAAGACCTTAGCATCAGCTTTCTCAAAGGCCACCAGGCTTCAATGGACAGTCTCTTCAGAGCCCTTTAGGTTTTTACTAATGCTCTCCTGAAAGTCCTTCCAGTTTCTTCCTATTGTCTGGCTCCAAATTTCACATTCTAAGTTTTTTATTTTGGCAGCAGCCCACTTTGAGGCATCGACATCTGTACTGGTTATCTATTGATGCATAACAAATTATCACACCCCCCCTTTAGCGTCTGAAAATAAAATCAAACTTCTTTTTATCATTATATTCAAGTTAATGTATTATTTTTGTGTGGTTGTTGTAACAAATTCCCACAAACACAGTGGCTTAAAACAACAGGTTTATTATCTTCCCACTCTGGAGGTCAGAAGTCTGACATGGGTTTCCCTGGGCTAACATCAGGGTGTCGGATGGGCTGTCTTCCTTTCTGGAAGCTCTTAGTGATAATCTCCCTTTCTTGCACTTTCCAGCATCTAGAGACCACAGCATTCCTTTTCTCATGCCCGTTTCTCCATCTTCAAAGCCAGCAATGGTGGCTGAGTGCTCACATTGCTCTGACCTCTTCTCCTCTCTTCCTCTTCCACATTTAATGAGACTTGTGATGACACGGGGTCCACATGGATAACCCAGGATAAACTCTGCATTTCAAGATCAGATGATTAAAAATCTTAATTCCAACTGCTACCTTTTCCTCCTGTGCCATGTAATATTCCATATTCATAGGTTCTTGGGATTACAACATGGAAATCTTAAAAGAAGAGGTCGTTATTCTGCCTGCAACAATGGGTTAAAAATTCAGGAGCATCTTAACTCTGGGTCACTCACAAGGTTGCAGTCAAGATATCAACTGGGCTTGGAGGATGCTCTTCCCAGGTGACTCAGTTGATGCCAGCTCTTGGTGAAAGTTCCTTCCCATGGAGGCTCTCTTCTGCTGCTTGGGAGTCCTCCAGTCATGACTACTAATATCCCACAGAATGATCGATCCAAGAGAGCAAGGCAGAAGCAGCCGTGTCTTTTATGATCTAGCCTCAGAGTCACACACCAACACTTCTACTATATTTACAGTCATAGAGATTAATTGATATGATGTGGGAGAGACCACACAGGGCAGGAATCACCTGTATAGTGGGTGAGTACCCTGTACTAGGAGGCCATATAGGAGGCAAGCTTACCACACTAACCTTTGCCCTGCCCTCACCATATTCATTGTGTGTGTGTGTGTGTGTGTGTGTGTGTATTCTCTGCCCTCTTCCGAAATACTGCTCTTTCACTCATTTGTTTACTAGTCAGGTTCCCTGTCCCTCGTTCTGAGCTCACCGAGGTCAGGAGTTTTACTTTATTTAGTTCTAAATCCCTAACATCCAGCACACTGTGGTTGGATTAAATTTAGTTAAGGAAAAAGGGTCTAAAGACCAGAACTTGGAAGCCAACTCCACTCTAACAAGGAAGTCTTACTGAATTTGGAACATACTTTAAATGAATTGGAAGATCAGCCAGAGAGAATCCTATGATGGTAAATCCCTTGAGTAATAAGATATCTTTACAATAAATGTATGGGATTCCCTGGTGGCTTAGTTGGTAAGGTGCCTGTCCACAATGCAGGAGACCCAGGTTTGATCCCTGGGTTGGGAAGATTCCCCTGGAGAAGGAAATGGCAACCCAATCCAGTATTCTTGCCTGGAAAATCCCATGGACAGAGAAGCGTGGCAGGCTACAGTCCATGGGGTCACAAAGAGTTGGACATGACTCAGTGATTATAAGTTGCTTATACACATAATAAATGTAAGGAATTTGAAGGCTGGGGACTAAGTATAACTTTTTTTTAAGAGAGGAATTTCTTTTTTTGGTCATACTGTGCAGCATGTGGGATCTCATTTCTCCAACCAGGGATTGCACCCACACCTCCTGCATTGGAAATGTGGAGGCTTAACCACTGGACCATCAGAGAGGTCCCTTAGGTATAACTTTTAATTGTTCTCCTGCCTCGAAAAAATTGAAACTTGATTAAAACTGAAGCTGTGTTGAATAGCTGTAGTCATTTAAATTGTCTATTTGCACATGGAATCCCCTTACTCTAAACAGGTTGTTTTTGATCTTTCAACATTTGACAATGTCATGAGAATAGTTGATGATTGTTTATTTAGGCCCCTGTTCTTTTTCTCTAAGCATCTCTATGAACCAGACAGACTACTGACAATTCATCCAAAGACAAGACTTATTTGGATCCCTAAAATGCAAGTTTCCTGCCATCCTGTGCTCTCTTGTCTTGAACAGCAACATGAAAGTTTACAGGGACATACACTATGGTTGTTCTCTGAGTGTCGCTGTGAAATGTACTCATTTTACCAAAGTGTGTATTGGTATGTTGACTCTTTAGAGAATTTTGAGTTAGTGACAATTACCACAGCATCCTGTGTTAGTGAAAAAGGTTTCAAATTAGACAGCTTGAATTTCCTAATAGAAACCAGAGACTTTGGGATAGTATGTGAATTGAAAGGAAAGAATCTGCAAGGTGACCTCTGTAAAGACGCATTTGTTAGTTGTGAGTGACAGAGGTTACAGAGCCAGCCAGGACCATTTCTAAAGTGTTAAGCTGACCTTTGGTAACAAGGTCACGAGGTTGGTTGGGGTCAGGATTGGTCGAGGAGAACTCTTGGCCTTTTGTGAAGAGCTTTTAAAAGGCCTTAATTTTTGGTTCCTCCCTGCTTGGCCATTTTCTAAAACCCAGCACTATTTGGAAACTGACTTACTGGCTGACCTCCCTAGGCTAAGGGCACATGGACCACCAGATGCTGGCATTCAAATCTCTTCCCATTTGGCAGGGTAGCCAAGACCATGGAAGGGACATGGGGAGTCTCCCATCTCTCATGCTATAAGAATCATTTAATATCTTGGCATTATTTCCCTTGGGAAAGCCCTTTGACTTCTCTGAGATTATGAGTTTAAATCAGTGTCTTTGATGATCTTGAGCAAGTCATTCAACCATTGAGGGACTCATTTTTATCTCATCAACAAGATGAGAAAGTGGGAATGCATGACACAGTCTTGCTTTTTGTTATTCTTTTATTTTATTTTGTTAATCTGGGTAGTTAAAATGCCAGGGCAGTTTTTGTCCCTGATAAATAAAGAATTAAAGACAGGTCCCATTTTGTTTTTTCTCTCTCTAGGAATGAAGACATTGGATTACTCTTGTTCTTGCAAACTATTCTTTATGTATAATTGTTTGTATTCTAGAAGGTGGAATGAGGACATTTTGAGCACCCTTCCCAAGGGCTAACCCTCTGCCTTCATCCCCAAACTACTTAAGGACGTTAAGCTTCTAAGACTACGCACATGAGATATGCTCAGAATATGGCTAGATTTGGTTTCTCTGGCATCTAACTTGTCCATTGCTTATGCTATACTTCAGACAAGGACTTCTTATTAAAAGAACTTTGTCTTCCCCCTTGTGAACATTTTAAAGCACATTTGCACAGATATCTTTTGAAGAGGAATTCAGTGATTTGCTCATGTGTAACTTAACTGACACAGGGACATTTCCTCCTTGTTAACCTCTCTCCATCAATCTGAAAAGGAAATCAGCAAGACCTCATCATGAGTCCTCTCTACCTCTGCACTTTCGTTTTTTCCTTTCTTTTGAAAATCTGCTGGAATCTGGGTCTGACTTTTGAGTATTTTCCAGGCTTCCCGTCACAGGGATCTCAGCTCCCTGAAACCACAGTTGCTCCCAGCATCAGGGTCCCCCCAGAGGAGGCTACTCCAATAGCTGGAAGTCCAGAGCCTCTCCCTCACTCCACCCACCCCCCACCCACCCCCCCTGCACCATGGTGTCTGCCTGTTGAGGACTCGGGCATGCCTAGGGCACTTCTGGCTGCCAGATGCTCATCTAGTTCCTTCCGCCTCTACTTTAGTACAAAATGACCAAGGGAAGAAGAGGAAATGATTGTTATTAATGATCATGGCCTCACAAAAATCTAGTGTATATGCTGGAAGGACAGAATATGGGAAGGCCTAGAACACCTGATGAGAAATCTGGGTTTGTCTCCGATTTAATTCAACAAATATTTATATGAGTAAAAATCAGTAAAATATGAACAATGGGGATGCATAAGACAAACAAGAAATAAGATGTGGGTGCACAATCTGGTGGAAGAGGAAGAAAAATATACATATATAGGACCAAACCTGCGCCTCTTACGTCTCCTGCCTTGAGAGGTGGGCTTTTACCACTAGCACCACCAGGGAAGCCCTTGAATTTAAATACAACCATGTAAAGACAGACACAATGTTCGCAGGGACAGAGAAAAGGAAAGGAGTTATACTTTTTTTTTTAACTTAAAAAAAATGTAGGTATTTATTTCAGATCTCCTGATGAGGTGGCAAAGAGGAAATTACACTGTGTCAAACACAGCGAAACTTTTAACTTTTTATTTTATATTAGAGTATAGCCAATTAACAATGTGATACCTTCAGGTGTGTAGCAGAGTGACTCAACCATAGATATATATATATGTCCATTCTCTCCCAAAAAGGGAATTATTTTGGTGGGAAGACTTCCTGAAACCTGCTTGTAGGAGGCAGCATGTTAGCCTGTTTTTGAAGAATAGGAATGATTTAATGAATGGGTTTTGTTAGGGGGACAGAGGTCAGGGAGGATATTCCAGGAAGAGGGAAAAGAAAACAGTTTGAATGAAATCCTAGCAGAGGAAGCAAATGGTGAGAGGCACACAGGTAGGAATGAGTTTGAAAAATTAAATATTAGTATGAAATTGCATTGAGGAAGAGAAATATGAAATTATAGTAGCGGGATGAAGAACAGGAAGAAATTAAAACAGAAGATCATTTTAGAGGCTTAGTTTAAAATTATTTTTGTTAAGAAAACAATATGGACATGAGAAAAAACACCTTGGATGATACGAACATCTTGGAAAAATCCTAGTTATTTAGACACTATTAAGATTAGGGTAGAGCTTAGAAAAGGGAAGATAATATTCCCATATGGGATAATTTTTATGTTTAGGATTATTGTAAGGATAAAGAAGATAATTTAGGTTAAGAGTTTAGTATTATGACAAATCCCTAAATGACAGTTAATACTGTTTGAAATTTATGTTTATTGCTATTATTATAGTTATATGAAACTCAAGTTCAAAAAACCAAGTGCATGGCCCCAAGAAGAGAGGGAAGGGAAGTATCAAAAAACAACTCTAAGGATTGAAAGAGGGAACTTCCCTGGTGGTCCAGTGGTTAAGAGTCCACCTTCCAATGCAGGGGACACAGTTCCATTCCTGGTAGGGGAACTAGGTCCCACATGCCTCCAAGCAACTAAGCCCAGGCACCACCACTACTGCGCCTGTGTGCTCTAGAGCCAATGCTGCAGAACAAGAGAAGTCCGCCTGCTGCAACAGAGAACCGCCTCAGGGCCCCTGCCCCCCTGATTATGGATTTAGAGAATAGCAGTGCCAGTGCGTCAGAAGTGAGGGCAGGATCTGGGACATTCAGTGCTCTGTGGCCCTTTCCTCCAGCCTTGTGCTCTAAACACAAATGCAGCCAGCTTCTTCACAGCAGAAACCACTGCTGCTTCCCTGTCAATTTTCTACCCCTGTCTCTAGTCCCCCAGTCAATGCCAGCCCCTTCCTCAAGGCTCTGCCCTCCTGCCAGCTAGAAAGCAGGAGTACTTCCTCTGTGCGCTCACAATGTATTGATTGTCCTTTGAGTCTGAGCATGTTTGGGTGTCTGTCCCCTCCATTGGACTCCTTCAAGTGCCCTGCAATTAGTGGATGCCCAAGAAGCATTTATTGAAATAAAAGGGGACATGGCGAGTTTAAAATTTACCATAGTTAAATTTGTTTAGGTGGGTGTTGGGGATATTCCCCAAACCCTAGACGTGGGGGGAAGAAAGTAAATTTACTTTCTGTAAGTCCTGTTCCCTTAGGGTGACAGAAATTTAGGGGCATGCTCCCACTTTCCTTAGGACTGAGTGTAGGACCTGGAGGGCTCACAGCCGTCTTGTTCTCAGAATCCCATCTGCACAGCTCACAGCTGAGTTGTCTCTCATTCCTTGACTCTTCTCTGCCTCTGGGGCACAAGGGAGCTCATCCCACCACCCTGGTGCCTTGGGGGCCAGCTACTCAGATACTCACAGAGATATACCTGCTCTGTGCTGGGCTGTCTCTGGGGTCATCCAAAGGACAAGAGGACTGTCCTCTGCTCTCAGCCTCCCCAAACCCATCTGGGGTTTTCCTGTTTCCCAACACCACATCCCAGGCCAAGTTAGAAGAGGCCAGCGGGCACAAGTCTCCTTTCTCAGGGAACTACCTGCTAGTGATTTTTATCACTGTCTTCCAACCCAGTCTGGACTTTACCCCTCCTTCCAAAGCAGAAGATTGTCCTCTTGGCTCAAGAGTAGGTAAACTTGCTCTGATACATGCATCAGAATTTTTGATGTTATTATTGTTGTTTTCTGTGCTCTGAGGGTCCCTTCAAGACCTGAACGTTTTTTCTCCCTAAGCAACTTAAGAAAGTTTGTTTTCAAAGGAATAAATGAAAATTTCTCGTGATTAAGATGAGCAACTCCAATGCTTCTTTTCCTGTGACATCTAAGTTTTTTGATACCTACATATAACTGCTTTGTTTTATTATTTCTATACTGAGCAAATCTACATGTTGGTATTTACCCCAGAGGAATACTCACACTTGTCTGAAAGAGCTGAATCCAAGGATTTACAAAATACAAAATATTGGTGACAAGTTGAATTTCTGTTGATATGAGGACTAGTTCAATAATTTATGAATAGCTACAATGGAATAACATGCAGCTGTTAAAAGATTTGTTGGAACTTTGTGTACTGACATGGAAAAATATTCATAACATAGTTTTAAGCAAAATTTTGCTTTGTTTGATATTGTAAAAATAAAACTTTATGTATGAAGATATATCAATATCACCTTTTTGGTCCTAGGAGATTAAGTATAGATTTAATTTTCTGATGTGGACTTTCTATTTTTCCATATTTTTCTGTAATAAACGTATTACTTTGGGATAAGAAAAAAAAATTATGTTGATACAGGTAAATACAAATAATAAAGAGTAAATAAAGGATCTCTAAATATTATTTTAATATTTTAATAACATTAATAGACAAAAATTGTAATTTCAATTCAAAATCAAACAGGAGTGCCTGTTACATCTTGTGAAAAATAGATAACACTTGGAGAAGCCTATGTGTATGGTTTTAGAAACTGAAATCTATTATCATTAATTAAATAACAGGCCAAAAATGGCTTGAACTTTGAAGTGTCAAAAGTTTTTCCTCTACTAATTGAGGCATCGAATGTCCTCTGGTCTCAGTTCAGTTGCTCAGTTGTGTCCAACCCTTTGTGACCCCATGGACTGCAGCATGCCAGGCTTCCCTGTCTGTCACCAGCTCCCAGATTTGGCTCAAACTCATGTCCATTGAGTTGGTGATGCCATCTAGCCATCTCATCATCTATCGTCCCCTTGTCCTCCTGCCTTCAATCTTTCCCAGCATGAGGGTCTTTTCCAATGAGTCAGCCCTTCACGTCAGGTGGCCAAAGTATTAGAGCTTCAGCATCACTCCTGCCAATGAATATTCAGGATTGATTTCCTTTAGGATTGACTGGTTGGATCTCCTTGCAGTCCAAAGGACTCAAGAGTCTTCTTCAACACCACAGTTCAAAAGCATCAATTCTTCGGCACTTAGCTTTCTTTATGGTACAACTCTCACATCCAAACATGAACAGTGGAAAACCATAGCTTTGACTATACAGAACTTTGTCGGCAAAGTAACATCTCTGCTTTTTAATATGCTCTCTAGGTTTGTCATAGCCTTCCTTCCAAGGAGCAAGTGTCTTTTTATTTCATGGCTGCAGTCATTCTGGTACCCAAGAAAATAAAGTCTGTCACTCTTTCTACTGTTTCCCCATCCATTTGCCATGAAATAGACATCTATTCATCTTCTGGTCTAGCTGCCTGATTAAGGGAAGAGTTGGGGAGGGTGGTAATGGGAAACAGTGGGGTATTCAGTTCAGTTCAGTCACTCAGTCGTGTCCGACTCTTTGTGACCCCATGAATCGCAACACATCAGGCCTCCCTGTGGATCACCAACTCCTAGAGTTTACCCAAACTCATGTCCATTGAGTCAGTGATGCCATCTAGCCATCTCATCCTCTGTCGTCCCCCTCCCCTCCTGCCCCCAATCCCTCCCAGCATCAGGGTCTTTTCCAATGAGTCAACTCTTCGCATGAGGTGGCCAAAATATTGGAGTTTCAGCTTCAACATCAGTCCTTCCAATGAACACCCAGGACTGATCTCCTTTAGGATGGACTGGTTGGATCTCCTTGCAGCCCAAGGAACTCTCAAGAGTCTTCTCCAACACCACAGTTCAAAAACATCAATTCTTTGGCGCTCAGCTTTCTTTATAGTCCAATTCTCACATCCATACATGACCACTGGAAAAACCATAGCCTTGACTAGATGAACCTTTGTTGGCAAAGTAATGTCTCTGCTTTTTAATTGCTATCTAGGTTGGTCATAACCTTCCTTCCAAGGAGTAAGTGTCTTTTAATTTCATGGCTGCAATAACCATCTGCAGTGATTTTGGAGCCCCCCCAAAAAGTCTGACAGTTTCCACTGTTTCCCCATCTATTTCCCATGAAGTTATGGGACCAGATGCCATGATCTTAGTTTTCTGAATGTTGAGCTTTAAGCCAACTTTTTCACTCTCCTCTTTCACTTTCATCAAGAGGCTTTTTAGTTCCTCTTCACTTTCTGCCATAAGGGTGGTATCATCTGCATATCTGAGGTTATTGATGTTTCTCCCAACAATCTTGTTTCCAGCTTGTGCTTCTTCCAGCCCAGCATTTCTTATGATATACTCTGCATATAAGTTAAATAAGCAGGGTGACAATATACAGCCTTGACGTACTCCTTTTCCTATTTGGAACCAGTCTGTCGGTCCATGTCCAGTTCTACCTGTTGCTTCCTGACCTGCATACAGGTTTCTCAAGAGGCAGGTCAGGTGGTCTGGTATTCCCATCTCTTTCAGAATTTTCCAGTTTATTGTGATCCACACAGTCAAAGGCTTTGGCATAGTCAATAAAGCAGAAATAGATGTTTTTCTGGACCTCTCTTGCTTTTTTGATGATCCAGCAGATGTTGGCAATTTGATCTCTGGTTCCTCTGCCTTTTCTAAAACCAGCTTGAACATCTGGAAGTTCATGGTTCAAGTATTGCTGAAGCCTGGCTTGGAGAATTTTGAGCATTACTTTACTGGCGTGTGAGATGAGTGCAATTATGCGGTAGTTTGAGTATTCTTTGGCATTGCCTTTCTTTGGGATTGGAATGAAAACTGACTTTTCCAATCCTGTGGCCACTGCTAAGTTTTCCAAATTTGCTGGCATATTGAGTGTGGCAGTTTCACAGCATCATTATTCAGGATTTGAAATAGTTCA
Organism: Odocoileus virginianus; assembly: GCF_023699985.2. NCBI lineage: Eukaryota > Metazoa > Chordata > Mammalia > Artiodactyla > Cervidae > Odocoileus > Odocoileus virginianus. The sequence continues at coordinate 43,267,687 of NC_069679.1, read as the reverse complement.
ACTGGAATTCCATCACCTCCACTAGCTTTGTTCGTAATGATGCTACGGAAGAAGGGAAAAGTGGTTGGGGGGTGGTGGTAATGGAAATAGTAGGGTATAGGAATCTTAAATATTTCAACTACAAAGGTATCTGGCCATATGGTAGAGAAAAGAGAAGAGGAAATGCAGATTAAGGAATAAAAACAGCATGGTGATAACGGAAGCTGAGAATGAATCCATTTTCTCCATGTGTGTCTAAGGGGAAAAAAGAAATCAATCAAGTCATTTTTTGAATTAAGCACTGTGCTAATTACCCCTAAGGGACAGACAGGAAACTTGCAATTTACTTATAAGAACCTTTCCGCATTGTGGTCTCTTTTCTTACCTCTGCCTCCCTTGCTTTTCAGCTCTTAGTCTCTGCCAGGATATTCCCTGAGGCTGGAACGCCTGTGAGGCTGTCTCGCTCCTCATCCCCAGCCCGCCAACTGATCCTTTAAGAAGATCAAATGTCTTCTCTTGAAAGCTTTCCTGCAGCCAGACGGCAGCACTGTTCTCCTGGAGCTCGCTCCTGGTCTGCATTGTCCCAGCAATCAGTGACCTGTGAAATAGTTGAGGGCAAGGTCTAACTCTACGCTTAGCACCTGGCATAGTCTTTGGCACATGGTGGATACTCATGAAGTATGCATGGACTGAATGGGGAAATTACTCATACATTCAAAGCCATTATACAACAATAATGATGTCTGAGCAGTTAATAATAGTAATAGCCAACATTTGCTCTCTGCTTCAGATACTATTCTCAGCACTCTATCTTCACAGTCTTATTTAATCTAAGCTACAGCTCTGTGAAAAAAGCATGATTTGTTATTTCCATCGACAGATGAAAACACTGAGAACCAGAGAGGTCAAGTTATCTGCTTGGGTTTTTTTGTTAACATGGCAAAATTAATGTGCTTTTTTTCTTAACATGGAAAAATGCGCTCACTTTACTTTTTGAATTTTTTTTTTTTTGTATTGGAGTATAGTCAGTTAACAATATTGTGATAGTTTCAGGTGCACAGCAAAGAAACTCAGCCATACACATACATGTATCCATTCTCCCCCAGGTGGCGCAACGGTAAAGAATCCACCTGCCAATGCAGGAGACACAAAAAACAAGGGTTTGATTCTGGGGTTGGGAAGATCTCCTGGAGTAGGAAATGGCAACCTGCTCCAGTATCCTTAACTAGAAAATTTCATGGACAGAGGAACCTGGCGGGCTACAGTCCATGGGGTCGCAAAGAGTTGGACACGACTGAGTGACAGGGCACACATTCCCCACAAACTCCCCTTCCATTCAGGCTGCCATATGACATCAGGCAGAGTTCCCCGTGCTATACAATAGGTACAGGCAGGCTTCTTAATTCCTCTGGATTCCAGTCTCCTCAGAGGTGAATGAGGGCACTCGATGCTGTGATTTACAAGATCACCTTCAGTTTGGAAAATCTGTGACTTAATAGTCAGAGATGTGATTAAAATGCAAGGCATGTACATACTGGAATAATGACAGATGGCTTAGCCTTTCTTTCCCTTTTTTAAGGCTGTATGACTTGATGCTGACTTGTACCAGTGAGATTCTGCTAAGGATACACACTCTGAGATAGTCTGAGGCCCCAGACCTTCCTGGACACAGGCCAGGCCTGCTCTGGTGGCTCAGAGCAGAGGTGGAGCCCTCTGAGATCACAAATCGCAGAAGATCACCAGGGCTAGAAAGGGTATGGGGTGAAGAAAGGGATGGGTAGAGGTAGACCCATCTCTGCCTCCTTTCGTCCCCTTGGTGTGCACACATCCAGTTAGTTAGATGTGTGCACACATCTCACCTGCCACACAGCTTGTGTCTGTCTCTTCTTCCCATAGTTTCCATCTAGTTTGGGTTTCAAGAACTTCTCTGATGTACTTCAGTAACCTCCCTCAGCATCTCTCCTCTTTCTAATTCACCTTACAGCAAGATGTCAAATTTATTACATTCATCACAGTCTGGTCCCACAACTCCAGGCCCGCATGCCACTTTCAGTCCCTCCCCATTCTTTTTTTTTTTTTTTTAATTGGCAGATAATTGCTTTACAATATTGTATTGGTTTCTGCCATATATCAACATGAATCAGCCATAGGTGTACATAAGTCCCCTCTCTCTTAAACCTCCCTCCCACTCCTCTAGGCTGTCACAGAGCACTGAGTTGAGCTCCCTGCATCCTACAGCAAATTCCCACTGGCTATCTATTTTACATATGGTAATGTATATGTTTTCATGCTACTCTCTCAATTCATCCCACCCTCTCCTTTCCCCCTTTTGTCCACAAGTCTGTTCTCTATGTCTGCATGCCCATTCTTCATGCCCATTCTGCATGCCCATTCTTCATGTTCTGGTTCTAAACTCTGCATTTTCATTTCCATCCACTTATAAGAAAACCACCACACCACTATCTGTGTCTGTTGAAATCAGACCCAGTTCAACGTCATTTGCTTTTCGAAAGCTTTCCTAAATATTCACAAGCTTAAATTCCCATAGCACTTCCCGGTGCCTCTGCTTTAGCAGATCACAACCAAACTTGTACTTAACATTAGTTTCGTAAATTTGCTTCTGGTTGTTTGTGACTTCCAGGACAGAGGAATCCCATGTTTTCACATTTCTCACCAGGGCTGGTACCAATCTTTTACCCAGTGGGCACTTGGTAGCTTTGACTATGTGAAAGAATGTAGAAATGTCTAGGCTATGTTCATCAGAGTTGAACAACAGGAGCCAACACTGTCTATCTTAAACTAAAGACAAGAACGAATAGGGTCTGTCTTGCTGAAAGCCAGATGTCAGTGCCAAGTAAAAGGAAACTGGCAGTGGTTGCTGTAGAGTTTCCTGCTTTGGGCTTCTACTCTGATTACTAGTGTTTCTTTGTATCCTACTGTGTATCTCTTCAATTTTGGGGTCAAGAGTTTGCCCTGTGACCTCAGTTCTCTGATGGATTTAAGAAGACATTTATTTTCCATCTGTTCAGGATTTTTCTTTTTTGTGTGGATGGGAGAGACAACTCCTTACACATGGGACAGGGGACTGGAAGTGTCTGTAGGGTCTATTTTGGAATAAGAAAGAATCACATGATAGGTTCATTTGTGTCATATTTTAGATTCCACACATAAATGATAGGACATAGTACTTGTCTTTCTCTTTCTGACTTACTTCACTTAGCACGATAACCTCTAGTTGCATTCACATTGCTGCAAATAGCATTATTTTGTTCTTTTTTATGGCTGAGTATTATCCCACTGAATATATGTACCACAAAGGAACGCATCTGTGAAAACAGAAACAGACTCACAGACATAGAACAAACTTGTAGTTGCCAAGAGGGAGACAGTCAGGGAAGGGATGGAGTGGAAGGTTAGCAGATGTAAGCTATTATATAGAGAGACAATAGAATGGATAAACAACAAGGTTTTACTATATAACACAGGGAACTATATTCAATACCCTATGATAAACCATAATGCGAAAGAATTTTTAAGAAGAATGTATATGTACATATATGTGTAACTGAATCACATTTCTGTATAGCAGAAATTAACACAAAACTGTAAATCAACTATACTTCGATTTTTAAAAATTAAAAATGAAAGAAAGAATCAGATGAAAGAAAGGAAAGTACCCAGGACATCTCTGGGTGCTTGTGCAGTAGACATTGATCTTTTGGGTGTCCTTCCATTGACATGACTTAGCCTCAACAAGGCCCAGGATCCCTCATCTCTCCCTTCCATACTTCATGTCCCAAGGAGGAATTAGCACACCTATGGCCAAGGTCACTGGGTCACATAGTAAGGATGTGGCCTCCGGGGCCCAGGCCTGTGGGGTAGGGTTGCCTCTCAAAGGAGGAGGAGTCTGTGAACTGTGCAGAATCACAAGCAGAATCACAATCACCTACCTCACAGTCAGAAGTCCCTGTTTGGAAAGTCTGGCAGAAAGAGGAAGGATAAATTCACCTCTAGAAAAGGCAAATATTGGGTAAGAAAAGAGTTATTGACCAACCCCTATTAAGTTGGAGAATGAAAACATGTATTTATTTTAAAAATAAAAATGTTGCTCTCATTCTTAGTAGTCTGTTTTATCTTGTAGACTGTACAGGTAGAAGCTGGAGGGGAAAAAGAATATACAGCAAAGAAGCCGATCTTAAACCCACTGCTGATTTGAATCATATAATTGAAGAGTCAGTTGCAATGGAAAGAGAAAATTTCTGTAAATTCCAGGGACTGTTCTCTTTTCATGTTGGTGGAAACTTAAAGACCCTGGTGCTGGGAAATATTGAAGGCAGGAGGAGAAGGGGATGACAGAGAATGAGATGGTTGGATGGCATCATCACCGACTCTATGGGCATGAGTTTGAGCAAGCTCCAGGAGTTGGTGATGGGCAGGGAAGCCTGGCAAGCTGCAGTCCATGGGATCACAAAGAGTCGGACACAAATAAGTGACTGAACTGAGCTGAGGATGTGACTGAAGATAAGTTGGTCAGCAGGATAAACGAGTGGGAAGAGAGGGTCAAGTAAGAAGGTGTGTGTGATGGGGTGGAGGGGCACATCCTTGGGGACTGGGACATGGTTCTAGCTATCATGGCAGCTTCTGAAAGACAGGCTCACTGCCGGCAGGATTTTGTGGAGTAAAGAAGGGGTCAGGACTAAAGTTGGGGTAGATGGTTATTATGTGTTCAAGCAGAGGAAGGACATCGCCCTCCCTTTGGGGCCATGGTGAAGATAACAGTTTGGCTGCAAGGCAGACAACATGGACTCCAGAAAAGTGGGGCAGGGATGATCCCATACCAACAGCCTAACACTTTAGTGTATGGTCTCTTCTCTGATGAGCATTGTTCCTGTATCAGTTTCCCAGGATTGCTGTAATAAAGTGTCACAAACTATGAGGTTAAACAACAGAAATTCATTGCCTCCCAGTCTGGAAGCTGGAACTCTGAATTGGCAGGGTTGGTTCCTCCTAAGGGCTCTAGCTTCTGCTGGTTTGCTGACAGTCTTTGGTGTTCCTAGCTTGTAGGTTCATCACTCCAGTTTCTGCCTTCACCTTCATATGGTGTTTTCCCTGTGACTTCACACAGCCCTCTTCTTATAAGGACACTAATGCAGGAGACATGGGCTCAATCCCTGGGGAAGAGTCACTGGAGGAGGAAATGACAACCCACTCCAGTATTCCTGCCTGGGAAATCCCATGGACAAATAAGCCTGGCATGTTACAGTCCATATGGCCAAAAAAGAGTCAGACATGATTTAGTGACTAAACAATGACAACAATAATAATGGACTGGGGTCCTTCCTACTCTAGTATGACACCATCCTAATTTTTTTTTCAATCGTTTTTGGTCATGCTATGTGGCAGGTGGAACTTCCCTGACCAGGGATCAAACTTGTGCCCCACACATTGTAAGCACAGAGTCTTAACTACTGGACCACCAGGGAAGTCCTGACACAATCCTAATTAATTACATCTGGAACCACACTATTTTCATATAAGATCACACCCTGAGTTACTGGACTATATTCTGAGTCACATACTTGTTTTAGGGGGACACTATTCAACCATTTACAATTTCCTTCTTATAAATCAGCAGATTGGGGTTCAGAGAAGCCAAATGCATTGCCATGGTCATCGAGCTTATGAGAGTCAGAGTCAGAATTTAAACTGAAGACTGAAATGCTCTCACCTTCTCTGTGAACTGAGGGTTGATGAAGAGAACGTGGAAAGTTTCGGTTGAGAGAAAGTCAGCAGCAGTCAGTGTGGGCACTCAACTTACGAAGTAGTAGTAGGGTTACTGCCAAGTGGCCAAGGGCTCAGTCGAGCTGGCAACATAAAATTCTCATGGCAGATTTGCACCATTAAATGTCAGTTGATGTATTTTAATAACTCACAATACTCATGCACCTTGGGATGGGAATGGCAGTTTGGGGGGTTGAAAAGTCCTGCTCCAATTTTGGGGGAAAAGCCAGTGAGTGCTATTTTTAGAGCAGAAGGTGAGAAAAGAAAGATTATGACAATAACAATAGCTAGTATCTCCACAGTGCTTTATAGTTTGTACAGGATGCTCCTGTTCAGTACCTAGGGCCATCCTTAACTTACTGATGAGGAAAAGTGAGGCACAGAAAAGCACTTATGTGACCTTCCCAAGACTTCCCAGAATCCCCTTAGATGTCTTCTTCACAGACAACAGCTGAAGCAGTGACAACTACAAGACATCACTAAAAGAGCACAGGGTAGAGGAAAAAGGGACGAGGGAGAGGCCTAGTCCACCAAGACCATGTTTTGACCACACGGAAGAGACAAGGTGTGAGTGGATTCGCACAGGACAGAACCACAGAATCGAAGGAGGAAAAAATGATGATAAAGAGCATCAGATCCTGGGGGAAGGTTGAGAGAATGAAGATGGAAAAAATGTCACAGGATTTAGAAATGAGCAGTCAGTTCACTGGTGACCCCTTCAAGGTTTCAGGAGAGCAGTGGGAGGAAGCAGGAGTGCAGGGGGTGGGGTTGAGGAAACGGGATGATGAGTGGCTCCATTTTTCATTCAGAAAGTTTGGCAGGACAAGGGAAGAGAGAACAGGCTCGTAGCTGGAGGGCACAGCAGGACCCAGCAAAGGTTTTTCCAAGGGGGATGCAGGGGGACCTGTGCATGTCTGGAATACATCTGATTTCAAGGCTGGCCTCTATTTCCAGATGTGCCACACTCCGTGATGACTACAATAATGTCTCCATCTGTCAGCCGAGCCATGGTCCTTCTGCTCCCACAAAGGCTTCCATGTTTACTGACATATGTTATTCATTTTGTTGCACTGTCGTGGACAGTGTGTTGCCTAACTCTTCTCAGAGGAGTCCCTGCACTGGATTTATATCTACATTACCAATAAGCACCATTTATTGCAGAGTGACCAAGACCTGGGGGGTTGAAGTGGGACAGAGCTGGGTGTGAACACTGGCTCCACCAGCCAGGCAGTCTTGGGTCAGTTCATGTCCCTTAACCTCAGTTTCCCCATCTGGAAATCAGGGGTTGGCTCTATCACAGAGTGTGGTCAGTAGCAATAAATGAGCTAATTTGTGGACAGTGCTGAACACATTGCCTGGAACATACTCAACACAGTGCCTGGAATATAAACACACAGTCCACAGCAGCTGTCAGGAGTCTTGGGTGAAGCAATAAAAAAGTAACACTACTACTGAATGGTCTGGGGGCATTTGTTTTTACTTTTTGCACCTCCACACTGTCCAGCAATCATACACAGTCTCCTTTTACCAGGATCCTCTTTAGCTCAGAGACTGGGGGTGCTGAGTTGGCTCCACTCCACACCAGCACAGATCCCTCCCCCCTCATTCCTCCACTATCAGGTCGGCCTGTGTGTGTGTGGGAAAAGAGATCTGAGTCCTTTTCAAACTGATCTGAGATGAAGGGGGGAGGGGAAGGAAAGAGGAGAGAAAGGACACCAAATGAAACTCTTTGATCTAAAAAAAAAAATGCCCCTGCAACACACACACACACACACACACACACACACACACACACACACACACATTTGGTTTCTCTCCGACCAGTCTGTGTCCACAAGCCTTCCTTTCTGAGGCCTTGGAGACAAAGATAAGAACATTCCTGAGAGTTTCTACTTTTTTACATAATAAAAATTGTAAAATCTGAGCGAACCCTCGCAACTCCTGCTTAGCCTCTAAAATCATGAATGGATTAGGTACTTGGAAAAATGACAGAATTGTAAGAAATGCTGTACCTTTCAGAAAAGTTCTCTGTTTAGGGGAATAAATGGGGTGAGGGGTGGAGAGATGAAGCGAGGGCAGAGCCGCTGAATAGCTGCAGGCCAGACTGCCCCAGAAACCCAGACAAATATAAACAAATATCCATGCCCACTGTGATTTTCTTTCAAGTTTTCTCAGCTCTTCACAAATACCACTTCTCCTTTGATCAAAGTTTCTTCTGAAGACCTAGGGGGAAAGATGGAACAGGCTTCCTGCTGCTCTCACCCCATTTTATCTCATGGAGACCTACTGATGATGAGGAGAGGGCCACTTGGCCGGGGAGCCCACACGTCTCTTCTCCTGGAATGTGCTCCCTACAGTACTCTCCGCTGTCAGGGGAAGAGTGATTGCCTCTCCAGAGTGTGAAGATAAACAGATTTCTCTGTCTGTGAAGCTTGTTCCCAGCACCACCTACCCACCCCTGCTCTGGAAGGACCCTTCTGGCCATCCCCCTGCTTTAAAAACACCCCAAATATGACTGCCCTGCACTCAGTCACACGTTCTTGCCATCTCAGGATCCCCCGGGGCAGCTAGCACAACTTGCGCTTTTAGGAGGCGGCAATGCCAAGACAAACTGGTTCAAAAATAGGTGAGCAGGGACTTCCCTCGTGGTCCAGTGCTTGAGACTTTGCCTTCCAATGCAGAGGGTTTGAGTTCAATCCCTGGTTAGGGAACTAAGATCCCACATGCCTAGCAGCCAAAAATCAAAGCATAAAACAGAAGCAGTACTGTAATAAATTTAATAAAGACTTCAAAAATGGTCCACATCAAAAAAAAAATCTTTAAAACAAAATCACTGCCCCCCTCCAAATAGGTGAGCAAACAGAAAAATGGGGAAGAGAAGGGTATTAACACACAGTGGTTCTCTGATGCTACATCTGCCACCTGAGAATAGCTGCTTGAATTTCTTTCTGGGGACGCCTGTCCATCTTGCCAGTATGTCTGCAGCAACTACTGTTTCTGCTATCTTTAAGCTCGCTGTGGACTCAGGTCTTCATGGCAGCCACCTCCCCCTCCACCAGAGGAGATTCTCTGAAGCCCCAGGGCATCTTATTTGTTTGCTGTCTGATTCAGTAGTACGGGGTGGGAGTGGAGCATGGTTACTTCTGGAAGGGATGCAAGTAGTAATGCAACTAAATACTTAAAATAGTTCAGTAAAAAGCCTGACAGGTGAGTATTTCCATCAGTGAATAATTGTGGGAGGTGGGAGGGTAGGGAGCAGTTTGGTCACCAGAGCCATGGAAAGGCCTACTCTCAAAATTCTTCTTTCTTTTCAGGGCAAGAGCAATAGACTTTGTTGTCAGGACACTGACAGTTACCTACTGGCATGATTTGCAAGCCTGGATTTAGCTTTTCAAAGAGAAGGCCCCACATAAATCGAAGAAGTAAACACTGTCCCCTAATGGACTCACACATGCAAATCTCATGTCTGGTGGTAGGAATGAAACACAGAAAAACACAGTCCCTGGGCCAGGTAGGAATGTTAAACCGATAACCTCTCAGAATTGACAATTGGGTCAATAATCCCCCAGCAGCAGGTTAACAAAAGGCTGCTTGATGAGTTGCAGACAGAGCTCCCCGCCAGAGGCCCCTAGTGGTCAGAAGTCCATTCTCTGGTGTCTTCCTGCTTTTGTCCCAGAGAAATCTTTCCAGGCTCTGAGTTCCCTTCTGGCGCCAGCTCTTGGGGCATGTGAGGGAGGGAGGGAGGGAGGAAAGGCTTCTCTCTCCCATGGCAGCAAGGGAAGAAATTGGGAAGAAAAAGGGAAGAAACAGGACTCTGTCCCTGGAGCTGCGTCCCTGGACTGTGGGTGAAGGGCTGTCCCGAGGAAGACGGAGAAGATTTAGTACCCTCAGCTTGGCTCCCAATGGCAGACAGGATCATGGGCTTTGGGGGCCTGGGACCCGTTCTCCTTGGGCGCCTAAGAAAGAAGCAGCTGTCTGTCTGATCTCAGCAGAAGGGGAGAGCACTCACCCCCCAGCCAAAGTTGCAGGCATGAAAGCTCAGTGCTGGCACCCATGGCTGTGTCTCCTTTCTTTCCCACCAGTTCTTCCACACACCCCCACCCCACCCCAGCATCCATCCTTAAATTCTCAGCTTGAATTCACCTTTCTGAGGTACCTATGTGATGTTGCTCCCCTCTCGCCCCCCTTTTTCTACTTTAATCTCAATCCCTTCCTGGACTTGGTCTGATTTGTGATCTGTTTGTATACTTGTTTCCTCTAGACTTGAGGGCCCCTGGGGTTGGGAGGATGTCTATCTGGTTGGCCTGGTTGCTCTGTATTCAGTGTGAGTGAATGGAGAAATGAACAGATCACACCCAGGACATCTCTCCCAAGTGTCCCTTCTATTGTTGCAAAATGCTTTTCTCCTTTTCAACTAACATTCACAAAGGGTCTTCTAGGTATCTGGTGCCCTAGTGGAGGACACACGGAATAAATGCTAACAAGTAACAATGCTCATGTGCATGCTCAGTCATGTCTGACTTTCTGTGACCCCATGGACTGTAGCCGCCAGGCCCTTCTGCCCATGGGATTTCCCAGGCAAGAATAATGGAGTGGGCAGCCACTTCCTTCTCCAGAGGATCTTCCCAACCCAGGGATTGAACCTGAGTCTCTGGCATTTCCTGCATTGGCAGATGGATTCTTTACTACTGCACCACCTGGGAAGCTCGCCACGGGCTAGTCTCTCTGCTGAGCACTTTTTATTTATTTGTCTAGACTCACAACTTTGTAAGTGAGCATAATTACTATAAGTCCCATTCGATGGATAAAGAAATTGAGTTTTTGTGGCTTGCCTGAAATCACACAGCTAGTAAATGGCTGTGGCAGGGCTAGGATCCTGAGAGGCCATCTGCAGAGCCCACACCCAGGTTATTCTGTCAATCGTTCTACAGCAACCAACGGGGGGCTGCTCCATAAAGGGAGTGTTCAAAAGCTTGAGGGCCTCCAGTGGATGTACTACTAGACTAAGAAAGAAATGTTAGGTAAAAATGTACCCATTAGCTTGGAAAGGCTGGTTCCCACTTCTGTTTACTAAGTTGTCATAGTCAGAATGGCAAATAGCTTGAGTAGCCCCCTTTAGAAATCCCCTCCCCTCAGACTTTCATAGAAAGGCAAAGTTTATGACAATTCACATCAAGATGTAAAAGGCAAGTGGCTTAATTTTCCTTTCTAACTTCTAGAAAGGAGCTTGTTAACACAAAAGAGCCCCTGAATAACTTCAGCAGGTTTTGGGATGAGGGACAGCAGCCCCGGGCTACCCAGAAAGGCTTCTGCAGACTCTGGCTACAGTTACAGGAGAATTGGAGGGCGTGGGAGGGTGGTGGACGGCTGCTGTCCCAACCATGCTGCAATGTGTCACAAAGGAAAGTCAGTCCACAGATGTCCCCTTCCCAATGGGGCTCCCTTCCAGGTCTGACCTTTGATACTTTCTGCAAAACATTCAGTTTTCTTATTCTGTAGGATCCCCACCAACAATCCTGTGATTGAATAAATATGAAAAAAAGACAGGAGCACCTTTTCCTTTCAGAAAATTGTGCTAACAAACGGATGGCTGGAGGAGGGATCAGGAAATAGTCTTGAAGCGAGTGTGGCAGTGGGCCCTGCAGGCTGGCAGCAGAGAGAAGGAAGTCTAGATGGGTAGGTAGGCTATTTTATGGAGGATCTTAACAGTCAGGGAAGTTTAAATGCTCTGTGGAGTCTTTGAAAAACTTTGGAAGTTTCGAACTAAGGAATGTCTCTTCATTTTTTTCATTCAATTTAACAAACTTGTAGTCGAGTATCACCATGATGAATAAGCCAATTCCTGCCCTATGTGGTCTCTTAGACTTGCCGAGGAGACAAGTGTGTAAGCAGTAACTGCAACCCCACTGGCCAGGCATGCTAGCAGAGGGATGGCTATGAGCTGCGCAGGCACAGGACAGAGGGCTCGCCCTGGGGGAGGCACCGGGCTGGGCCCTCCAGGAAGGCTTCCTAGAGAAAGAGGCATATGAACTAGGTCTTAAGAGATGTCTACATATAGAGACTGAGCTGTAAGTGTAGAAGTAGCTGATGGTGGAGGGCTGGGAAAGCGCAATCAAGGCAGAAGGAAAAGCATTAAAGTCCAGATGTGTGAAATAGCCAAATAGCAATATGGGAAGCCAGTCTGTTGAGGCTATGATATGGATTACTTTGAGGAGAGAGAGTAGAGAAAAAGATGATGATGAGAAACAGAAAGAGGTTAGAAAGGCTATTGAGAGCTTGACAGTGAAGTGCTTCGCATCAGCATTAGTGTTCTGGCCTGGAGAATTCCATGGACTGTCCATGGGGTCCCATAGAGTCAGACACGACTGAGTGACTTTAACTTTCACTTGTACTTTCAGGGTTTGAAGCTAATCCCAAAATTTCTCCCATGGCTTTCAATGGATAACAATGCCCCTTGGGCTGGGAGAACATCTAACAGGTTGAAGGGGTCCTCTGGTCTAATATGCCTAAGGAATCCTTGAGTTAGACAAAGTTAGGTTTTTTTTTAATTACTTCCTGAAATTTCAGAGTCTAATATATTCTGAGAGCATTTTTTTTTTTTAGCATGAAGCAGTGTGTATTGTACAGGTTAAAGCATTTGTAAGATATGATAACTCTTTACTGAGTAGTTTATTAGCCAAAGTGCTCCAGAGAAATAGAACCAGTAGGTTTTGTGTGTGTATGTATGGATAGATAATAGATGGGAACTGACTGAAAGAACTAGGGCTGCCAAGTATGAAACTTGCAGAGCTGGTCAGCAGGCTAGAAATTCCCACTGGAGTTGATGTTGAAGCCTTGAGTCTGCAGGCACTCAGGAAGCAGAATGCTTTTCTCACCAGGGGAGATCAGTCTTTTTTCTTAAGACCTTAAACTGATGGGTCAGGTCCACCCCTATGATGAAGGGTAATTTGCTTTACTCAAAGTCTACTGATTTAAACAATAGTATCGTCTTCAAAAAGAAAACTTCACAGCTGTATCTAGTTTAGTAAGCTGTCATAGTCAGAATACATAACATAGTCATAGTACATAACACTGTACAGGAGACAGTGATCAAAACCATCCCCAAGAAGGAGAAATGCAAAAAGGCAAAATGGTTGTCCATCTGAGAAGACCTTACAAATAACTGAGAAAAGAAGTGAAAGGCAAAGGAGAAAAGGAAAGATAGACCCATTTGAATGCAGAGTTCCAAAGAATAGCAAGGAGAGATAAGAAAGCCTTCCTACGTGATCAATGCAAAGAAATAGAGGAAAACAATACAATGGGAAAGACTAGAGATCTCTTCAAGAAAATCAGAGATACCAAGGGAACATTTCATGCAAAGATGGGCACAATAAAGAACAGAAATGGGGTGGATCTAACAGAAGCAGAAGATACTAAGAAGAGGTGGCAAGAATACACAGAAGAACCATACAAAAAAGATCTTCATAACCCAGATAACCACGATGGTGTAATCATTCACCTAGAGCCAGACATCCTGGAGTGTGAAGTCAAGTGATCCTAGGAAGCATCACTATGAACAAAGCCAGTGGAGGTGATGGAATTTCAGTTGAGCTATTTCAAATCCTAAAAGCTGATGCTGTGAATGTGCTGCACTCGATATGCCAGCAAATTTGGAAAACTCAGTCCTGTGGCCACAGGACTGGAAAAGGTCAGTTTTCATTCCAATCCCAAAGAAAGGCAATGTCAAACAATGTTCAAACCACCACACAACTGTGCTCATCTCACCTGCTAGCAAAGTAACGCTCAAAATTCTCCAAGCAAGGCTTCAACAATACGTGAACTAAGGATTTCCAGATGTTCAAGCTGGATTTAGAAAAGGTAGAGGAACTAGAGCTCAAACTGCCAACATCTGTTGGATCACAGAAAAAGCAAGTGAGTTCCAGAAAAACATCTACTTCTGCTTCATTGACTACACTAGAACATTTGACTATGTGGATCACAACGAACTGTGGAAAATTCTTAAAGAGATGGGAATACTAGACCACCTTACTTGCCTCCTGAGAAATCTGTACGCAAGTCAAGAAGCAACAGTTAGAACTGAAAAGGGAACTATAGACTGGTTCCAAATTGGGAAATGAGTACATCAAGGCTGTATATTGTCACCCTGCTTATTTAACTTATATGCAGAGTACATCATGCGAAATGCTTGGCTGGATGAAGCACAAGGTGAAATCAAGATTGCCAGGACTCAACATCACTCATTATCAGAGAAATGCAAATCAAAACCACAATGAGGTACCATTACATGCCAGTCAGGATGGCTGCTATCCAAAAGTCTACAAGCAATAAATGCTGGAGAGGATGTGGAGAAAAGGGAACCCTCTTACACTGTTAGTGGGAATGCAAACTAGTACAGCCGCTATGGAAAACAGTGTGGAGATTTCTTAAAAAACTGGAAATAGAACTGCCATATGACCCAGCAATACCACTTCTGGGCATACACACTGAGGAAACCAGATCCGAAAGAGACACGTGCACCCCAATGTTCATCGCAGCACTGTTTATAATTGCCAGGACATGGAAGCAACCCAGATGCCCATCAGCAGATGAATGGATGAGGAAGCTGTGGTACATATACACCATGGAATATTACTCAGCCATTAAAAAGAATTCATTTGAATCAGTTCTAATGAGATGGGTGAAACTGGAGCCCATTATACAGAGCGAAGTAAGCCAGAAAGAGAAAGATCATTACAGTATGCTAACACATATATATGGAATTTAGAAAGATGGTAACGATAACCCTATATGCAAAAAAAAAGAAAAAGAGACTCAGATGTATAGAACAGACTCGTGGACTCTGTGGGAGAAGGCGAGGGTGGGATGTTTCAGAGAACAGCATCGAAACATGTATATCTAGGGTGAAACAGATCACCAGCCCAGGTTGGATGCATGAGACAAGTGCTCGGGCCTGGTGCACTGGGAAGACCCAGAGGGATGGGTGGAGAGGGAGGAGAGAGGGGGGACCGGGATGGGGAATACATGTAAATCCATGGCTAATTCATTTCAGTGTATGACAAAAACCACTGCAATGCTGTAAAGTAATTAGCCTCCAACTAATAAAAATAAATGGAAAAGAAAAAAAAAAAAGATTGCCAGGAGAAATACCAGTAACCTCAGATATGCAGATGACACCACCCTTATGGCAGAAAGTGAAGAGGAACTAAAGAGCCTCTTGATGAAAGTGAAAGAGGAGAGTAAAAAAGTTGTCTTAAAACTCAACATTCAAAAAATGAAGATCATGGTGTCTGGTCCCATCATTTCATGGCAAATAGATGGGGAAACAATGGAAACAGTGAGAGACTATTTTCTTTGGCTCCAAAATCACTTTGGATGGTGACTGTAGCCATGAAATTAAAAGAAGCTTGCTCCTTGGAAGAAAAGCTATGATCAACCTAGATAGCATATTAAATAGAGACATTACCTTACCAACAAAGATCCATATAGTCAAATCTATGGTTTTTCCAGTAGTCATGTATGCATGTGAGAGTTGAACCATAAAGAAAGCTGAGCGCTGAAGAATTGATGCTTTTGAACTGTGGTACTGAAGAAGACTCTTGAAAGTCCCTTGGACTGCAAGGTGATCCAAGCAGTCAATCCTAAAGGAAATCAATCCTGGATATTCATTGGCAGGACTGATGCTGAAGCTCCAATACTTTGGCTACCTGATGGGAAGAACTGATTCACTGGAAAATACCCTGATGCTGGGAAAGACTGAAGACAGAAGAAGGGGACAACAGAGGATGAAATAGTTGGATGGCATCACCAACTTGATGGATGTGAGTTTGAGCAAGCTCCAGGAGTTGGTGATGGATAGGGAAGCCTGGCATACTATAGTCTATAGGGTCGTAAAGAGTCAGACATGACTGAGAAACTAAACTGAACTGATAAATGTATACATAAAACAGAGGATGCCCTACATGGGTGTAATTGAACACAACCTATTGCTGGTAAATTGATGGGGTGTAGAATAAAGAACCTTTAACTTAAAATTGGTGGGATTAAAGGTCAAGTTACCTAGTAACTGGATAACTTTGCCTCAAACAAGTATGGAGTAGACCCAAAACAAATCAGATAATAAGTGAGTATAGTCATCTGATTTGTGTTTCTGATTACCCAGCACCATTGCAGGAGCAGGGGAGTAGAGACTCTGGAGAAGAGCAAGGGAGCCAGCAGCAAAGTCCACCCTCAACGGGCACTGAGCATCTCGTGTCAGCCAAGAACAGCCCAGAAAGTTCACCCTTGCATCCTCTTGAGCCCAGCTGTGGCTCTAACTTAATGACAATTAGCATTTATTCTGTTTACATTTTGGAAATATTTCTGGGGGAAGACAGTACCATGACATTTAGACATTTAAAAAAATACTAGAGACTGGACTCCACTCCAGTACTCTTGCCTGGAAAATCCCATGGACGGAGGAGCCTGGTAGGCTGCAGTCCATGGGGTAGTGAAGAGTCAGACATGACTAAGCGACTTCACTTTCACTTTTCACTTTTATGCATTGGAGAAGGAAATGGCAACCCACTCCAGTGTTCTTGCCTGGAGAATCCCAGGGATGGGGTCGCCCAGAGTCGGACACGACTGAAGTGACTTAGCAGCAGCAGTAGCAGAGACTGGACTGAACTCCTCTTACTGCAGCAAGCTACCAGATCAGAGAGACCACGTGTTCCTGGGCCACCAGCCAGGCAGATGCAGATCTTGCTGACCCAGAGCTCTTGCTCTTGACCATCCTACTGCAGTGGAACCATCTGAGCTTTAAAGGGCACAGCACCCAAGACCCATAGCTTATAGAGTGGGATTAATGCTAGGACATATCTATCTAAGACTGTGGAAAACTGAATGGAGTCATCCAAAGAATTCAGCATAATCCCAATGTCTTCTAGAAACTGCCCCTCATCACTGCAACTTCAGAGTTTCTCCTCCCAGCCTCCACTAGTTCTATAACACATAGCTAGCATGTAGTCGCTACTTATTATTTCAATATGTTCTTTACCTGTTGTTCTCGTATTTTTTCTTGCACTTTTTAATTGCTATTTAACATTTCTCATGTATAGCTTGTTGTTCTTAGACCGTAAGCTAGGTCTCTGCTCTCAGTGTTATTCTCTATCTTATTCTTCCCATTGTACCCAACACAGGGCTAAGACAAAACAGGGCTTTACTCAGTTTAACATGAGTGAAAGGCTTATTATAAAAACCTCCATGGGTAGGAGCTCTGTAGTCATTTAAGGTCAGCTCCTCATGCCATACAGAATGCAGGATCTTAGTTCCCCAACCAGGACTCAAACTTGTGCCCCCTGCACTGAAAGTGTGACGTTCTAAACACTGGACCACCAGGGAAGTCCCTAGTTCTTTCAAATGGCCTATCTGCATTACCTGATTGTATAGGCTGAGGAGGATAGGAAGATGAGGAAAAAGCCCAGTTCCTGCCATCAGATGGTGTAAATGTAGCAGGTGACACAGATATGGTTATAATGAACCATAACTCAAAACTGAAAGAGTTCTATTAGAGAAGCACAGATAAAGCTTAGTTCAGCATGTCAGAGAAGAGGAGGAGATTGTTTCCAGCTGTTGAGATCAGGGAAGATGGCTTCCGGGATGTTCACTGTCTTATGCCACTCACCCCCATCAAAGAGACATGACCTCAGAAGACTTCAAAGGATACTGCTAACCAAGTAGATAAGTTAGAAACTGGAGAGCCTAGCCTTGTCTGTGTCCTCTGGAGTACTTTCGGATTTGCTTCACTATACTCCAAAGTAGATTAAAGACTTGCAGTCATTAGGGAGAGCTCAGAGACAAGAGGATGAAGAGACAAGCCCTGATTTTGGTAATTAAGTCAGAGGTAATTTTGGAAAGAGAAGTTTTAGAAAAGTGGTGAGACAAGCAGCTACATTGTAAGGATACAAGTTGGGAATGAAGAAATGGAGACAGTCAGTCATTCATTCAGCAAATATTTCAGTGCCATCTACATGCCAGGCACTTCGCTAGACACAGGGATTCAGACATATCCAACAGTCATGTCTCTGCTTTTTGGAACCAGCAGCCCATGAGTCCTCTTTTAAGAAGAGGAAAAAAGCTGTATGTCAATTATACCTCTATAATTAAAAAAAAAAAAAAAAGGAGGAAGATTGGAGGAACAACCAGGAGAACTAGGAGGGTAGCACCACAAAGCAGTGGAGAGAAAATCTGTTTGGTTTGTTGTTGTTTTGGTATTAAGATGAAGATCTGCATATGGTCTCAGACGGAGGGGAGATAGAGATGGAGAGTTTGGAAATGTCAAGGAAGGGGGATAGACAGGAAAGTGAAATCCCAGACGTGCTATGTATAATATGCAGAACTCAGGCCAGCACTGAATCAAGAGCATCTTGTAAATGATATCACTGGATCCTTACAATAACCCTAAAAGGCATCTATTATTGGAGATGAGGAAACTGAGGTGCAAGGTCACATATCAAGTAGGTAAACATGGAAATGTGAAGCCAGATCTTAACTGTGAAAGCCAGACTCTTGAGAACTTCACTGCTTCAAGGGAATGTGGCCAAGACAACATTCAACTGGGCCTAAAACTCACTTCAGCTGGTCTACACATCTATGTTTTACATTCCTCTGGGCCAATGTTTTCTTGAACCTTTTGCAAAGCTTAGAGAAGTACAGCCTGAGGAAGGGGGATCATCTTCCTCAACCTCAGGCTACTCCAAGTTCATATGCAATAATGTTCTGGTACAGATCCAACCCTGGTACCAAAACTGACTGCTCCCTCCTTGCCTCAGACCCCACAATGAATCATCCTTGGGTGCTACCGATGCTTCCTTTGACAACTCCCCTGAACCTATTTCCCCAGCCCATTCCTCCAGGTTCTGGCAGTCACTCTCTTCCCAACCACCCTAGCTCAGGCTCTAACTCAAAACAGTGCTTAGTATAAAATATGTGCTATAGAAATGATTGACAAATAACATTTTGCATTTCTATAGCAATCAACTTACATGGAGTATCAAAACAGCACCAGGGTTGGTCAAACAAACCTAGATTTCAACTCCCCTCTAAAGCCTACATGCAAGGTGACTCAGAACAAATTACTCCTCTCTGAACCTGTTTCCTTACCTAAGAAAACCTTTATACACTGAGGTGAGGACTAAACGAGAGAATTCATATCATGTGTTAAATGTCTTCCTTTACAGTGTGTTTCCAGCAAACGCTGGTTTCTTCTCACTTCAAATGCATTTTAATAGAGCACCACCCCTCAGAACAGCCTATAGAATTGGCCCCCTGTTCATTATTTGACACTCTGGGAAAGTCCCCAAAAAGGAAATAGGCCCTAAAGCATCTTCCAGTTTGTCAGAAATCTGACTGGATATGCTTCTCAAAATAGAAAAATCTCTGCTTTTTATATGCTGTCATATAAGGCAGTTGCACACTAGAAGTGTGACTTTTAAGCAAGAGAAAGAAAATGCATTTTGCAAGGACACAGCATGGTACTGATGATATTTTTTAAAGTTGCTGGAAAATCCTCTAACAGAGTTCATTTGTCAGTGGCACCATGAGAGGCTGATCTTAGAGTAGGACTCATTCATTAGACAGGAGAAAGCCAAAACCTCAACAGGAAGGTTCTCCTCCTGTAAGCAACAACAGATGAAACCATGCTAGTGTTCTCAACCACACACCCCCTGCTCCACTCTGCAGATGGTATGGGGGGAAGAGCAGGAGGGACTGTTCCAGGATGTAGCAACCCCTTATGTCCCAGCCCAGTGAAAAAAACAAGCCTCCACTGAAGTCCACATAATACTGGACACTGCAGAACCATCATTCTCACATCCCCTGTCCCATTCCACCTCTCCAACCTCAACAGACTTTCAGTCTTTCAAGACATGGGTTCTTTAATGTAAATTTCAAACACACACACAAAGCACTTGGTAGTAATGAAGAAAAACGATTGTGTCACAAGATTTACAGTTTAGCTCTAACAGAAGAGGATTAATCTCCAAAATATACAAACAGCTTATGTAGCTCAAAAAAAAAAAAAAAAAAACCCAATCGAAAAAATGGGCAGAAGATCTAAACAGACATTTCTCCAAAGAAGACATACAGATGGCCTAAAAGCACATGAAGAGATACTCAACATCACTAATTATTAGAGAAATGCAAGTCAAAAATACAATGAGATATCACCTCACACTGGTCAGAATGGCCATCATCAAAAAATCTACAAATAATATATACTAGGAAGGATGTGGAGAAAAGGAACCCTTTGACACTGTTGTTGGGAATGTAAATTGGTGCAGCCACTGTGAAGAGCAGTAGAGAGGTTCCTTAAAAAATTAAGAATAGAATTACCATATGATCCAGCAATCCCACTCTTGGGTATATATCCAGAGAAAACCATAATTCAAAAACATACATGCATTCCAATGTTCACTGCAGCACTATTTACAATAGCCAGGGCATGGAAGCAATCTAAATGTTCATCAACAGGTGAATGGATAAAGAAGATGTGGTACATATACACAATGGAGTACTGTTGTGGTTGTTGTTTAGTCACTAAGTCATGTCCAACTCTTTGTGACCCCATGGAAGATATAGCCTGCTAGGCTCTTCTGTCCATGAGATTTCCCAGACAAGAATACTGAAGTGGGTTGCCATTTCCTTCTCCAGGGGACCCTCCCAACCCAGGGTTCAAACCCGTGTCTCCTGTATTAGCAGGCAGATTCTTTACCACTGAGCTATGAGGGAAGCCCACAATGGAATATTACTCAGCCATAAAAAGAATGAAATAATGCCATTTTCAGTAACATGAATGTATCTAGATATCATACTAAATGAAGTAAGAGAAATATAAATATCACTTATATATGGAATATAAAAAATACAAGTGAACTTATTTACAAAACAGACACAGACTCGTTCTTTGAAAACAAACTTATGGTTTCCAAAGGTGGCAAGTGTGGGTGGGGAGAGATAAATCAGGAGTTTGGGATTAACATTTACACACTGCTATATATAAAATAAATAATCAACAAGGACCTGTATAGTACAGGGAACTCTACACAATATTCTGTAATAATCTATATGGGAAAAGAATCTGATAAAGAATGGATATATGTATATGTATAACTGACACTTGAACCTAACACAACATTGTAAATCAACTGTACCCCATTATAAAATAAAAGCTAAATTAAAAAAATTTTTAAAGAGAACAGAGAGACACCTGTTCTGTTTGCACCACTTCCTTTGCCATAAATGAGGAATCAGCATATCTTTTTTAAATGATAAAAGAATCTTGTATGGGGTCTGAAAGTAATTTTTTCCTTTTCAAAATGAATGCATCCTAAATGTTCAGTTGAGGCTAGTACCCCAAAGAAGAAAGTTTTGACAACCTAACATTCAAAAGGTCAAAACCAGTCCACATGATAATTTGATTTAGCCCGTTAATTTTCCAGCTTGCCAACCAAATACATGTTTAGTGCTCACACATGTACAGGAGACAGGAAGAGCTCAAAGCCAAGACCAAATAAAACATTTATATATCTTCTACTTTCTAAAGCTTAAAGCTATGCACTTAAGAGGGAAAAGGCAGGATAATCTAATTGAACATTAACTCTTTTACATAATTAGTTTTTCTTTTCACTCCACCTCTCATTCCATCTCTTTTCTTCGTTCCTCTTTCTTCTCTTGAGAAACGTCACAGAGTGGAAGAGAGTTGAGGAATTTCCCTCTTCAATTCACTTAACAAACCCAGGACAAGTTTAAGACTTTAGCCCTGGGTGACTCTATGCAACCCTATGAACTGTAGCCCATCAGGCTCCCCTGACCAGGACCCTGGGATTCTCCAGGCAAGAATACTGGAGTGGGTTGCTATTTCTTCCTCCAGGGGATCTTCCCCAGTTAGGGATCCAATCTGGCCTCTTACATCTCCTGCATTGGCAAGCAGGTTTTTTACCACTAGCCTCACCTGGGAAGCCCAGACTTTGGCCCTATTTGCCTTTAGTTCAAGTCCTCCTCAGTCTTCACAACACTGATCCTGCTCACAGGAACCCAAGAAGACCCCCTTAACCACTTTTTCTGGACCTCTCCAGCCTAGCCACTGCTGTGAGGTGTGAGGGTTCAAAATCTTATCTGTGATCTTCTACGTGACAACGAGGCAACTGCCAGCATCAGTGGCCATTTGTGCTCCTGAATAGCATGCAAATGGCTTATTATAGGTGTAATTCCACAGTACATGCTCCCTGGAGTCTGTAGTTGTGCTTCTGAGCACAGGGAAAGACCACAGCGGGGAAGCTGGCCTTGCCACATTCTCTCTTTACCCCTTTCCTAAATACTGAGGACAGTCTGCAGGAAGATGATTTTGATCTGGAAGCAAGCAGAAGAGTGGAAAATCCAGTCACACCATCAGCACCGTGATTAAAAGTCTGTGTAGAGGCAGCTATTAAATAGGCGAATTTTCAGGCTCCTTGCAATGCTGAGGGGCGATTACCATGTGGTCAGCCACGTCCCTGCCGGAAACATGAGCTCGTGGTGCCCCCTCCTGGCAGAGATGCCTCCCGGCCGAGGAGGGGAAAGCACGGCGGCCATTTTGTTTGAGGACCAGCCGGTTCAGCCCTGGGGTGAATCCCTGGGCTTGTTGCAGCCCAACCTGGCTGCGATGTAAAGGACAGGATACCCACGTCTGCCAAAGTGACCGGACAAAATCAGTGACAGAGCTGAGGAACGACATGAACCACACCTGTTGAATCCTTACCAAGGACTGAGCACTATGAAAAGCCCGTAACTTCCTCACAGCAAATCTGGGAGGAAGATACTTTTTCATGTTCCAGGTGAGAAGAGCGAGGGCAAGAAAGCCTTGAGAGATAGCAGATCAGTGACTGAGCTCCCTACCTTTCTGATACTTCCCAGCTGTCTTGCAGACACGTGGGCATCTCATGCGACACAGTAAACCCAGGCTCCAGCGTATCTGGAAAAAATGCTGCTACTGAACTATGCATCTGGCCCTGTTCACCCGCCCTGAGAGCCTGGATGAAAACAGCCGGTTCCCTGGAGAGGGAGGGGGTACTGGGAGCCCTGGCATCTGGAGGAACCAAGTGGTTCCGGAGAAGACACTACGTAACACTCATCAGACACCCTGTTCTCTCCGTTAGCTTTTTCGTAAATGTCAGACCAGCTTCTTATTTGGAAAATATGGTTCCTCAGAGGAACATAGTAGAAACTCAACAGATCCTTGCTAAATGGATTGTTCCAAAAGGGAATTTGGAGACCATCTGCCCATTCAGTGCTGTTGACTCTTCTCTCCCTCCTAAGTTCTCCTTCATTCGCCCCCATCCAACATGCAGCATCCAACAACCCCACCCCCTCCAATTCCATGAATGTCTCTAAGAAACTGTTTTCAAAGGCAGATAATTTTCAGTAAGTGCTTGTCATTAAAACTATGCCTGGCATTTCACTGGTGGTCCAGTGGTTAAGAATCTTTCTTCCAATGCAGGGAACTTAGGTTCCATCCCTGGTGCAGCAATTAAGCCCCCGTGCTCCAGCTACTGAGCTTGAGTACCACGACTACAGAGAAGCCCATGTGCCACAGTGAAGGTCCCACATGCCACACGCAAGACCCAACACAGTCAAATAAAAAATATTAAAACAGATTATTCCTGTTGTCCAATCCTGTTGGTCATCTAACAGTTGCACTACTGGTCTTAATTCTGACCTCTTGGGCAACACAGGGCCTGTTCTCTTAAGTTTCCACAGTTCCTCCTCTTCAAGTTAAATATCCTTGGTTACTCTCATCATTTAACAAGGCCACCCTTCTCTGGTCACATTGCGACCTAGAACTCTACCCAGCCTCTGGGCAGATCAGCTGCTGACGTGCAAGGCTCACTTTTCTTGTTTAGGACCAGGAACAGCCAGGCCATGCACTCCTACCTCTGGACTCATGTTGAGAAAAACCAACTTGTAAAGCCAATTCTCTACTCTTTGCAACTGAACACTTTCCTAATGGATATAAGTACTTGCTTTGTATCCAGCCCTGTGCTGGCTGCTGTACTAATGCTATCTCCAGTCATTGGGAAAATTCACTAACCATCTCCGCCTCAGTGTTCTCATCTGTAAAATGAGGGATCTGGACTGGATCATCTCTGTGGTCCTACCCTATCTCATGTCATCTCCGTTGGCCTCATGACCAGTAGTCCTCAGTGCTTACACTGGACTCTTAAACACAGTGCTGGCATTCTTATTCAGTAATTTACAGTCACAACTGTATTTAATTTGCATTTTAATATTTTCCTTCCTGGAAATATTTTTCATAATTGCTCTTTGGGGTTGGGGGAGAGAGAAAGGGGGGAAAACAGTTTTGCAGAATCTGTTCCTGCTGAGTTGCAGAATTCTTAACATCCTTAATCCTCTCTCTCCTTCTCCTCTCTGTCATCTGTACCTCAGGAACAAGCACTCTAAACACCAGCCTCCATCACTTGGTGCAGAGAGCACTGGGAAGTGTGTAATGTGGGCTCTTGTCCACTGGCCACCAAGCCCGAGGGAGACAGACTACACAGAGCATTTGACGTCTAATAAGCCTAATACAGAACTGATTACTAAGTATTGCTAGAACTTCTCTAGGTCTCTGTGTATTCAGTTGTATGGCGCAGGGGTGGTGGTAATGACACCTGTCTAGCCTGCCCTGTGTGGATGCTCTGAGGAGTTAATCACGATTTTGAACACTGAACAGGCTGCTTGTGTCAGGGTCATTTTTAAGATTATAGCTACTCTACAGCTACTCTTTCCACATAATGATAATCTTTATGACCAGGATAATCAGCATTATTTGCTATTCAGAGCTATTAGATGTGGCACATTGTATTTACCTAAATATCTCCATGTGCTCTGAACATACATTTATTTGTACAAAGACTACTTTTATTGGGCTTCCCTGGCGGCTCAGCAGTAAAGAATCCGTCTGTGATGCAGGAGATGCAGAAGACTCAGGTTCAATCCTTGGATTGGGAAAATCCTTGGAGGAGGAAATGGCAACCCACTCCAGTATCCTTGAAAGGAAAATCCCACAGACAGAGGAGCCTTGCAGGCTACAGTCCATCAGGTTGCAAAGAGTTGGACACAACTGAGCAATTGAGCACACAGGCACATACTACATTTATCAGACTGAAGAACAGACAGAGTTTTGAGCATCTGATCACTCTAGCACAAGAAGTATTTACTCTGTTCCTTAAGGATCTAATCCTATTCCTACAGGAGAAAAACACATCTTTGAAGTAAGTAGCAGTTGCCTGGCTATCACAATTGGACACATCACTAGTTTCTTTATGTTATTGTTTTTTTTAATGTGGACCATTTTTTAAAGTTTTTATTGAATTTTTTACAATATTACTTCTGTTTTATGTTTTGTTTTTGTTTTTGGCCATGATGCATGTGAGATCTTAACCCCTCAACCAGGGATCGAACTACACCCACTTCTCTGGAAGGCAAAGTCTTAACCACTGGACCACCAGGGAAGTCCCAGAGACATCACTATTTCTGACTTTTACTTCATAATCTCTGAAAACCACAGGAAGGTTTCAGGCTAAGACTCTTAATTCTAGCCCGGCTCGTTGCTGCTGCACTGTCGAGTTCCTCGTGGGTAACGGAGGCAGGAATACTCTAGTGGCTGCCACCACACGGGGATAATCATCACAGGAGTGAAGAGCCAAAAATATTTTAATTGCCTTGTAACCTCTCCTTAGCTGTGAAACAAGGTGGCCTTTATAGCTACCCCCTGGAGAGACTAAACAGGGGGCCAGGACTGTTTTGAATGGAAAGCTATAAAGTCCAAGAATTTAAAAGGAGTGTTACTCTGTAATCACCGTGGCTATTTATAGAGCTGGCCTCGCAGGCTTACCGCCACACAGAGAACGCTTCTCTGTGACTGCCCTTACCACCTGACCTTGCTGAGGCTGAAGGTAGTGTCCTAGACGGAACTGCAGTAGGAAGAAGCCTGGGCCCTGTGATGTTGCAGTCACTCACCAAGGTTGCCCAGGAAGGGGACCAGGACTTGAACCCAGATTGGAAAGTTGTGCTGCACCAAGCCATGTGAGGAGGAAGGTGAGTCCTACCATCTTTCCCCTTTCTATACACACAACCCTTGGAAGCTGCAATCTGTTCCCTAGGGGGAAAAAACTTTAAAAAGTTTAAAGGAGAAGTTCTCTTCTAATGAAGTTGAGCAGCTCTAGATTTAGCATTTAGGGAATGCCCAGTGGACAGCTAGCTTCCTGCTCACTCACTTGCTGATTGACAGGCCTCTCCCATTCACACAATTTCTTAAGTCTCTCTTTCTCAAACAAGAACAGAAATCCAAGGATTGCCAGACAGTTGGCTCAAATTACAACATGAACAAAAGAGCCAAACAAATAGAGAAACTTGGTTTCAGAGGAAACAAAAGTAATTCAGTAAAACAGAAGAGAACTGTAAATAATATCCTCAGAAAAATGCCTTTAAAGCAAGGATAGGATGCTGTTTTAAAAGGAAAAAAACAAGAAAGAGATCTTGGAAATTAAAATATGATTGTGGAAATAGATATTCAATAGAGATTATAGAAACAAAAAGAACTCTCCCAGAAAGTAACATGACGCCAATAACATGAAGACACAAAAATAAGACACAAGGACATTAAGATGCAAAAAAACCCAGAAAGACACTAAAAATGAGGGGAAAAGACAACCAATTAAGGTCCAAATTGTCTCCTGAGTCTCTGAAAGAACAAACTGAGAACACAGAAGGGGGGAAATTATGAAAGGAAGAATATAAGAAACATGTTTAAACCTGAATGATGTTACAATGTAAATGTACATTGTAATTAAAATGGTCCACTGAGTGCCTGGTACAATAAACTTAAAAAATAGATTCAGATTTAGATATAACATTAAAGTGCACCATACTGAGAATGAAGAAGATGCTGAATGCTTCAGGGGCAAATAAAATAGAACATCAACAAAAGCACAAAAATCAGAATGACAATATTAACAATAAATACAAGAAGACAGTGGAACAAAGATCTTAAAATCTTTGAGGGGAAAAAAATGATAACTTTTATATACTCAAAAAAACTATCATTTGAATACAAGGGTAAAACCAAGGTATTTTCAGACATGCAAGGACTCAAGAAATTTATTTCACACAGTCTCTAAGGAATTTACTAACACAGGCTCTCAAAAAAGGAGGTAGTAAACTGAGGTAAAAATAAGACCTAGAAGGTCCTGGAATCAATCTAGGAGAGGAGTCAAGGGATCCCAGAGATTTCTAGAGCAAGCATTTCCAACTTGAGCAGGAAGCCAGAAATCCCTGAAAAGAGGTCTCCAGGGAAAATGGAGACCTAATACTTAAGCTAGGAAGAGCTTGGAAATAATTGGGAATATGATAAAGACAACTAATGGAACAGAAAAGAAAGCTACTGAGAAATTCCAGGAAAAACAGAAAGCTGCACAAAAAGAAATTCAATTATGATACATACACTGTGTGACTCAGCAGTGAACAATATTTACCTGGTCATAATAATATAATTGTTGCTTACTGGTTTTCAGTTACTGGACTTAACAGGCAGTTCAAAGAAGACTAAATTATGATTCAATTCAGTTCAGTCGCTCAGTCGTGTCCAACTCTTTGCGACCCCATGAGTTGCAGCACGCCAGGCCTCTCTGTCCATCACCAACTCCTGGAGTCTACTCAAACTCATGCTGATTGAGTCAGTGATGCCATCCAGCCATCTCATCCTCTGTCGTCCCCTTCTCCTCCTGCCCTCAATCCCTCCCAGCATCAGGGTCTTTTCCAATGAGTCAACTCTTCGCATGAGGTGGCCAAAGTATTGGAGTTTCAGCTTCAGCATCAGTCCTTCCAATGAACACCCAGGACTGATCTCCTTTAGGATGGACTGGTTGGATCTCCTTGCAGTCCAAGGGACTCTCAAGAGTCTTCTCCAACACCACAGTTCAAAAGCATCAATTTTTTGGCGCTCAGCTTTCTTCACAGTCCAACTCTCACATCCATACATGACCACTGGAAAAACCATAGCCTTGACCAGACAGACCTTTGTTGGCAAAGTAATGTCTCTGCTTTTTAATATGCTATCTAGATTGGTCATAACTTTCCTTCCAAGGAGTAAGCGTCTTTTAATTTCATGGCTGCAGTCACCATCTGCAGTGATTTTGGAGCCCCCCAAAATAAAGTCTGACACTGTTTCCATTGTCTCCCCATCTATTTCCCATGAGATGATGGGACCAGATGCCATGATCTTAGTTTTCTGAATGTTAAGCTTTAAGCCACTGTTAGGAAATGACAGATACACTAACAGATACACTGTTAGGAAATGAAAATACAAAACTAAAAGTTAGGTGAACTGAGGAGAAAAGAAAGAGAGGAAGCCAAACTGAAGAAAAAAGCAGGGATATTGATAGGAAGCCAAGATGGAAGATGGAAGAGATAAAGATATTATTGTATTTAAAGTTTTAAGTATGGCTGCCCTAGTCTGTCTGGCTCCTATAACAAAATACCATAGACTGAGTGGCTTATGTATAGCAGAAAATTACTGCTCACGGTTCTGGAGGATAGATGTCTCAGATCAGGGTGCCATCCTGGTCTGGTGAGAGCCCTCTTCCAGGTTTGGACTTCTCCTTGTATCCTCATGTGGTAGAAAGGGCAAGGGAGCTCTGTGGGATAGTTTTTAATAAGAGCAAATTCCATTCATGAGGTCTCCACTCTCATGACCTAATCACTTCCCAAAGAACCCACATATTAACACCATTACCTTTGGTTAGGATTTCAACATGTGAATTTCGGGGGGACACAGACATTCAGGCCATAGCGATGGGTCAACAGAGAAACTGAAAACTGGAATATAACTATTCCTAGGATTTTATAGTGGTAGGAGACAGAAAAAAATGAGCTATATCATTTATTATAGCAGGAAATAGGTAAAGTGTAAAATTGGTAAATCAAGGAATACAAGCAGAAATGTTATTTATACATATGATGGGAAATAACTAAAACTCTGGGGGTAAGATTGAGGATAAACATTTCAAACTACATCATTTTCCTTAAATATTTTGAAGTAATTTTAAACTTAGTTGTAAAAAATAGTACCAATATTTTGCATATACTTTTAATCTGGCCGCCCTTAATGTTACCATTTTATATCACCATGGCAAATGATCAAAACCAGCAAGTTAACATTGATATGATGCTATTAACTAAAATAGAGATCTTATCTGAATTTCACCAGTTTTTCTACTTTTGTCCTTTTTCTGTCCCAGGAACCCATCCAGGATCCCATAATTCATTTATTAGTCATGCACCCTTGGTTTCTGCCAATCTGTGACAGTTGTCAGTCTTGCCTGGTCTTTCATGACTTTGACTCTTTTAAAGGGTTATTTTGTAGTGTTTTGCAGGGGTTTGTGTGATGTTTTCTTATTATATTAGGTTGAAGCTATGCATTTGACAAGAAGATCATGAGTGATGCTGTGCCCTTCTCACTACCTTGAATCAGAGGTACCTGATATCAACATGACTTATCAATTGGTGATGTTAACCCTGATCACCTGGTTAAGATGGTGTATGCAGGGCTTCTCCAAATGTTACTATTTTCCTCTCAGTAACTACTCTCTCCAAGGAAATAGTTTTAAGAATATGCAAATGTCCATTTCTCTTTAAACTCCAGAATCGACTAGTGTGAGCCTTGCCTGCAACAATTATCACTATGATGTTTACCTAACCAAGTTTTTACTTTCTAAGTCCTCTCACATTGATTCATTGGAACTCTTTTGTGAGGAAGAGCTGTCTCCTGCTACCACTGTTTTACTTACTCAATTATTTTTATCAATACAGACTCATGGATATTTTTTCTATAGATTGTAATACAATACTATCAGTTTCTTGCTCAATTTGTTCCACTCTTAATGTTGACAGAGCCATGAGGTTGGTTCCTTGGTTCTTCTGATGTTTTCAGAACTTATTTTCTGTAACTTCAAGATGGTCCAGGCTCATTTTTTAATTTTCCCTGCCCCAACCCTGGATTCAACTTTTTCTCTAAGGAACCTTGGTTCTTTTTAGTAGAGAAGGATGGCTCTATCTATATTTATATATATTACAAACCATGATTTATTAGAATGCCTCCAAATTTAACCCACTCACTCCTTTAGAGCCTCTTCTAGCTTTGAGAAATGTGACTTTCAATATTTACAATATATTTACTTATTTGTTCAATTCTGAATATATACCTACAGTAGTTTCAGAACTGCTAACTCATACCACTGTGGAAAAAACTTAAAAACCAGAGTACAAAGTTTGTATGTAGTTTGTATTTAACCTTATGGTATCCAACTACAATATTGTTCTACAAAGTTATTTAAGTTATTCCTTTTCTCCCTTCCTCTCCTCAGTGGAGTTGTGTTATTTTTACCTCAGTCAGGTTCAGTTTTTACTGTCTGAATGCCACATTGTGTTCCCCCACATCTTGATTTTTAAATGTTTATTTTGGGGTGGTATGTGAAACATTACAAGGGTTCTGAGTTAGAGCTTCAAAAAAAGATCCATTCAGGAACTTCCCTGAATGTGGCTAAGACTCTACACTCCCAATGCAGGAGCCCAGGTTTGATCCCTGGTCAGGGAACTAGATTCCACATGCCACAACTAAGAGTTCACATGCTGCCAACTACAACTAAAGATCCCCATGCTACAATTAAGACCTGACACAGCCAAGGTCTATTCAGAGAAGTATGCTCTCTCCTTATTCCCATGACCCCAATCCAGTTCCTCCCTTCTTTCAACCCTTTTCCCACCTACAGCCTGTAGAGAACTGTAATTCTTAAGGCTGCCATGCAAAGTGCCATGAACTGACTGGTTTAATACAATAAAAAGTTATCTTTTCAGTTCTGGAGGCTCTGAGTCCAAAATGGAGATTATGGCAGGGGCAAACTCCCTCTGAATACCTTTTGTTGCTTCCTAGCCTCTGATGATCTGCTGGTGATCTTTGGTGCTCTTAAGCTCACCGACACATTATCCTTATCAATGCTCCAGAAGCTTGTCATCTCCACATGCTGCTTTCCCTTTGTTTCTCTCTTCACATGGTCATCATCTTAGAAGGACACCAGTCACGCTGGATTAGGGGCCCACCTTACTCCAGCATGACCCCATCTTAACTAATTACATCTGGGAGGACGTTGTTGCCAAACATGATCACATTCTGAGGTCCCAGGAGTTAGGACTTTGACATATCTTTTCAGGAGTGGGAGTCCAGGGAACCACAACTGAACTTATAACAGTAATCTGTCTCCTCAGTTTTTAGTTTCTCCTCAGATTGTGTATTAAAGAACAAATATTTATATATTTTCCCTATATCCCTTCTTTCTCACATGCAGGATAACATACTAAAAATGCTCTTGGGCATGTTATTCTTTTCACTTAACAGTATATCCTGGAAATCATATCAGTTTTATAGAGATCGTCCTCATTCTTTTCTAGAGTGCTTAGTATTTTCATTTTCTAGACGAACCATAGCTGATTCAATTAATCTTTCAAATGAGCATTTAGATTTGTAATTACCAGCAGTGTTGCAATGAGTAACCTTGTGCATATATATTTTCATATTGTTAGAAGTATATCTGCAAGATGTATTCCTAAAAGTGGTGTTGTTGAGTCAAACTCCTTGTGTAGTTTTGTTAGGTTATTGCCTAATTCTCTTTGCAGTTTGGATTTCCACCAATAATGTGTGAGAATGCCTGTTTCCCACAGCCCACAGAACAGATCATCATACTTTTTGATATTTTGCCAATATGATGGATGAAAACTGCATCTCTGTGTTGCTTAATTTGCATTTCTGAGTGAGTTTGAACATTTTTTCATATATTTGAAAAATATCTTCATTTTTTCTATTGGATTGTTGGATCATTTGTCCCTTTTAAAAGCACCCGTTCTGAGATAAATTAATATACAATAGAATTTACCCTCTGAGTGTAAATTCAATGATTTTAGTATATTAAGGGACTTTTGTAACCATTAACATGGTCTAAGTTTAGAATGTTTTTATCACCCCCAAAAGAAACCTTGCATCCACTCTTATTCTTCCCCATCCCCAGCCCTAGGCATCCACTGACCAACTTCAGTCTCTATGGATTTGCCTATAGTAGACATTTCATATAAATGGAATCATACAATAATGGTCTTTTGTGACTTGCTTCTTTCATTTAGCATATTTTCAAGGTTTATTGGTTATAGAAAATATTAATATCTCATTTTTATTGAATGATACTCCATTGTACGAGTACACAACATTTTGTTTATCCATCCATTACATGGACATTTGGGCTTTTTTCACTTTTTGGCTTTTGTAGTGTCATTTATTAAAATATCCATCTTTGCCCCATGATTTGAGATGCCATCTTTAATGTCTAACTTTCCACATATTTTTGGATCTATTTCTGGGCATTCTATTTTACTGGTCAATATATCTTTTCATGTGGTACTACTACACTTTTAATTACACAGGATTTAGAGTATACTTTAATATCTGGTAGAGTAAATCATCTCTAGTAGTTGGTATTTTTCAAGTGTTTTCCTGGCTATTGATGCCTTTGTTTTTTCATGTGAACTTCATTATCAACTTGCCTAAAAAACCTTGTCAGTATGCATTAGCTTTTTAAATTAACCTAGGAGAAAATGACATCTTTACAATGTTGTATCATCCTATGCAAAAACAGGGAGGTGTCTGTTTAAGAATACTTTTGTGTCTGTCAGGAGTGTCAAATCCTATTTTAAAAATCACTTTTCAATTACTGTAGGGGCTGTTTTGAGTTTTTAGCAATCTGATAACATGCAAAGTAGAGATATGTCATATTCTCTGCAGAAAAAAGACCAATATCTTAAATGCTAATATAAAGTTATAAAAGCCAGTAGCCTGATCGACTGATGTCTTTGATGAAACTTTATCAATGTCAGCTGTAGAGGAAAGCTCTGGGCAGCCAGGAAATGCCAGAAATACAAGGTTATTTTCTTTCTTGGATCTTCCTCTCAGAGCTCTGCAGGGAGCAAGATCTTTCCCACCTAAACCATAAAATTTCTTGGGAAAGATAAACAGCGTCTATCTCTTGAAGAAAGGGAGAGGGAGGCTGGTATAACCAATGGAGTCAATGATCTGAGGCAAAAATTTGCTGAACAGAGTGCGGGAGAGAAAGAAAGTGTGTAGGGATATGCAGGCAGGACAGCAAAGCCCTCATAATAGATCAGGCACTGTATATACTGCAGCGAATTTATACATATCCATCTACCCTTTCTATCCTCTTGCACAAACATACCCACAGAGGACAGAGAAGAACTGATCAAGACACAGAACAAAGGTCTGAGAGGGACAGAACAGAGACCCTGACTCTGCCACCGTGACCACAGGATGATTAGCAAAGCCCCTCTGTGAGTGAAGTGTCATGTTTTAAGTCCAAAGCACCTTGACATATTAATTTCTAATTAACAGTAATGTTTTACTATTTAGAAAATTTTGTCTATCACTGAAATGTTGTTTGGAGAATACTGTTCACTAAAAGTTCCACTTTAAGAACCTTACCTAATCAAATGCAAAGCTCCTCCTGCCCTAATCCCTGGTTCAGGGTCCATCCCCCATCCTATCTGGAGGGAGGAGGGTGCTGGCTGGATGACTGATAACCTAGTGGAGGGGGTACCTCCACAGCTCACCTGACTCAGGCCTAGTGAGATTCAGGTGAGCTCATGAGTCCTGGATACAAGGGTCTGAAGTTGTGTGAAGCTGGGGTCAGGAGACCACCCAACGTGGCTGACCTCACTTCTAGATCCAGGTCTGCTCCTAATTTACTCTGGGAGGAAAGCAAACCCTTGCCCTGTCGTGTTTTATCTTTCTGGTCTGTCAAGTGAGCAGAATGACATGTGCCTTGCCTACTTTACTAGCGCTGAATCAAAGCAGACAATGAACATGAAAATACATTAAAGAGGAAAAGTGCTGCCTGAATGGAAGGGCCTCCCTAGACTGCTCCAGTGAACTGTTCTAGAACTTTTCAGTGTCCTAATTAGGAAGTGAGGAAACAATTATATAATTTTCAGACGTATTTGTCATGGATGAAAAGATATCCACTCACTTAGTGGCTGAATCACTGTTTTAACCACGTCTGTATGTACCTTAGATCATTTTTAAAGGGCTGAGGAATCTGTGTCCCACTGCTAAAAAGACTTCCAAGCCCCATAACCAGGCAGGCAGTCCTGGGAATGAGGCCATCCCCACACCGCCGGCAGGGGACACTGAGATGCAGAAAGAGGTTAAGTCAAAGGGGAAAAGTTATTGTCACTGTGGAAAAGACACTCGGAGAAGCAGAGTCTGTTATGTTTAACTAGGAACCAATATAATTAAAGAAAACCCCACATTTATGTCTGTCCCTTTTGGAGTGAGCATATTTGTTCTCTGAGTTCATGCCCATGAATAGTAAGCATCTTTTGAGTAACTCAATACTTGGAAGCATTCTGCGGTGCAGTGAGTTGTGAAATGTTTCTCTCACGCAGGAGTTCTGAGCTCGATCTCATGCAGATGAAATGACTCAAGTAGCGACCCCTATTACAGCTGACAACACGGCCACCCACCCCCAGGGCTCCGCACACCTACACCCGCCCCGCCCCGTTTCTCCTGGACTCGGGTCCGTTTCAGGTTAACAGCCCAAAGGAACAGGCAAGGCTGTGAATGAATACTGGTCTTTTCCAACCCCAGCCTCCCATTTCAGAGCTTTTCCACTCAGGGGAGGGGTGCCATTTCCCAACCTCCATCATTACTGTACAGGCCCCACCTTAGTCCCCTATACTTCACTACGAACTCATATGCGTCAGGAAATATTTGTCCTTTGTATTGTAATTCAATTCTTTTAAGTACAGAAGTGAAAGGTCTTATTTGCTGTTAAAATAATTTCAGGCATCAGCAAACAGGTGTGTGTGTGGGGGGGTGTTGGGGGGCTCATCCAATTGCCTTGACGCTCACCCTGAGGAAGGTCAGTCCCAAGGGAACTAAATTTACTCACTTGGGGTGCTGCGGGTTCACTCGAGTCACGAGGTAAAAGGGGAGAGGAGGGGCTTTC
Organism: Odocoileus virginianus; assembly: GCF_023699985.2. Classification (NCBI taxonomy): domain Eukaryota; kingdom Metazoa; phylum Chordata; class Mammalia; order Artiodactyla; family Cervidae; genus Odocoileus; species Odocoileus virginianus. Next base: position 43,232,795 of record NC_069679.1, on the reverse strand, counting down.
TTCTTCCTCCAGGACTGCTATCTTATCTGCTCTCCATCCAGATCACCTGGTGACCACAGCGCCTGGTCTCGGGCCCCTCGTCCTCTGCCAGGCCCTCCTTCCTCTCCGGCGTCTTGCCTTGGTTGGAGAACGCATGCTCCCTACTCCTCCCTCCTATGGACCATCTGGCTCGCGACGTTAGCGGGGAAGGGGGTCTCTCTCACCCTCGCGAGACTTCAGGTGGCTCCCATCAGCGACGTTACCTACAGGTGCCAGGGCTCCAGGGAAGAGGACCATAAAGGGCCTCAGAAGCAAGCGAGCAAGGAGTAATGTGGCCTGACTGAGGGACAATTGGGAGCCCAGGTCATCAGTAAGCATTAGGTTCTTGCCTGCCGGAAAGGGGAAGATCAACACCAAGTAGAAAAAACTGTTGGCAATAATTACAGGTCTTGGAATACCTAACAAGGAGTGAAGAAAAACCTAAAAATCTGGTTTTGGCTAGATATACACTACCGATTGGGGCTTCTCTTGTGGCTCAGCTGGTAAAGAATCTGCCTTCACTGTAGGAGACCTGGGTTCGATCCCTGGGTTGGGAAGATCGCCTGGAGAAGGGAAAGACTACCCACTCCAGTATTCTGGCCTAGAGAATTCCATGAGCTGTATAGTCCATGGGGTCGCAAAGAGTCGGACAGGAGGGAGGGACTTTCACTTTCACACTACAGATTGTATTGCTATAATCTCCCAATCACCACTTATTCCATTAAACACAAAGTATAATAAAAATTACTAATTATCAGAAGTGATGTTTGACAAAGAAACTTACTCTTAGGGAAAAATTATAATCAGATATTAAACATCAATGTGGTTACTTTTGTTTGAATGATGCCAATGGCCAGCCAGTGTTTTTTCTTGGTATAACCTAAAATGTAAAACTGATGTTTTAAATACAACATATATAGTATTAGCTGTAGACTTTTCCTCTGCTTTGTTAGCTTATGTTAGTCCAGTAAAATCTGACAATGGAATTTTTTGGAAGTAATGTTTGAGTTCCCCGATTCATAGAGCAAATTTCCACTGGCTACCTATTTTACATATGTTAGCATATATACTTTCATGCTACTCTTGCCCTTCATCTCCCCCTCTCCTTCCTCTCCCCTGTACTTGTCCACAAATCTGTTCTCCTAGAGGGGTGGGGTGGGAGGGAGGTTCAAGAGGGACGGGACACACGTACACCTATGGCTAATTCATGTTGATTTATGGCAGAAATCAAACCGATATTGCACAGCAATCATCAATTAAAAATGAATGTAGTTTTTTAAAAAGTGATGTTTGATCATTTGTATCAGCTTTCTTAGTTTGCTACACATGTAATATGATCCCCTCACAGGCTTCCGACTACTTGCTGATAACCTCCAAATCTTTACCCACCTTTAGATCCACAAGTGCCTACCAGCAGCCTCTCCTCTGATGTCACCTCGTGGAAAGTCAATGTGGTAGACCAATGGGGGCACCAGCACCCATTCAAGCGTAGGAGTAGGTGTCAGCGTACTCATAGGATCCCCCTGCCCAACAACAGCACCACCTCACTCCATACACCTGAACCTTGGCTACTATCTCTCACCTGAGTCTGTGAACTGCTCTCCACATTAGCACTGGACCCCAGGCTTGCTACCCTTAAAAAGGCAGAGCTAGCTTTCTAAAGTTCATACTAAAGCATACACCTTTTACGTATCACTTCTGAATAGTTTCCTCAGTGTTAATCAACGTCTTTAGCATCAAACAAAAGTCCCTTTCACAATCAAACCCCTACTTTTTCTCCAGCCCAGTATCGTCTCTATTGTTTTATCCGCTAGGAGTAACTTGTTATCTCTGGCGAGTCCCTTTGTTTTACTTCACTCTTTCTTTTTCACAGGCCACACGCACTGAAAATGAGAGGGCTGGCTCCAGTTCAAAGCGTTTCACAGACCTGAGCGCTCAGCCAGAAGTTCTGCATCTGCAGCCTATTAGCTCTCCCGATAGCATTTTGTTCTTCTCCTTGCAGCAGGAAAAACAAACAGCTGTCCCGCCCACAGTGTCTGCCTTCCTCCCAAGGTCCAAGAGGCTCTCCCCCAGGTGACCCCGTGTGACCCCGTGGAGTTCCTTCCTCTGCGGTGGCCTTGTCCTCCTAGTTGTCTAGTCTGGTCACCACCCTCCCCATTTCTGGCAGTTTCTGATAAATCACCTCATTCCCCATCCCCCTCTCCCTGTTCTGTCACGCTCTTCCCAGGTCCTAGACCCAGTGCTTCACAGTGGATGCCGGCTGCCAGTGATTTCCACACGTTTGCTTTCTCCCACAGCATGCAGGACGTTTCATTGTGGGGCACTTTCAGCATCACTGTCAGGGGGCAACTTCAGGGAGGAGGCTGCAGGTGTGATTTGGGGCTTTGGCTTCTCTTCGCATAATCTGCATTGGATCTCTCCCAAGCCATCCCTAGCAGACAGAATCCATGTGGGGAGACTGTTCACAGTGCAGATACAGCTCCCCTTTCAACCAGACTGCCATCCTTAAGCTCCTAAATGTAAAATTTGGAATTGGCACAGACTGGTGATCTGGAATGCTGCTTAGTTTTTGGCACTGGGCTGTCTTAGAGGAATTTCTTCCAAGAATGGAGTTGCCTGTAGGAAGTAAGCTAATTTAGCACCTCCCTGGGTGAGCCACTCTTAGCTGCTTCTTCATTCCTTTTTGTGACGTCGAAGCATGACCCAGGCCCACTGATTCTAGTGGTGTCCGATACATAGCACCAGCCCCTTGTGGCTATGTGAAATATGGTCATTGTTAATTGAGATGTGCTGGAAGCATAAAATACACACTGTATATTGAAGACTTAGTATCAGATGATAAAAAACATTGTTAATTACATGTTGAAATGTTAATATTTTAGATATACTTCATTAAAATATCTTACTACTGTCAAATTCACTTACCTCTTTTTACTTTTTAAAATGTGCTACTAGAAAATTTTAAATTACATGTCACCTGCATTATATTTATTTAAAAATTTTTTTTAGTTGAGGTATAATTGCTTTACCATGTTAAGTTTCTGCTGTATAATAATGTGAACTGTATTATATTTCTATTGGACAATGCTGGACTAGACCTTGGCTCAGCCTTAAATGTCTTAATATACCTTCCAACGGCTTGCAGTGTATGCTGTGTGCTCCCTTTTTTCCATCCCTGGCTTAAATGAGTAATTAGATGTCTTGTTGATATACCCCAAATTTCTATCCACATTGTTCCCAGATGGCAATGGGGAAAGTATGTAAACTGATTCACAGGGGCAACCACAGATATTCAGAGCTCTAGTAGTGACTGAGTTAACAGAGCTTTCTTTTTTCCCTTCTCACACTTCTTTTGAAGAATAAAACACTGAATTCCTCATAGCTTAAAATCATACAACATCAACACTTATTCATAAGCATGACAGCATTACAATACAGAGAAATACTGAAAAAGCAAACGTACTTGGCTACTCAGTCTTCATCACTGAGACTCTGGTCATCCCACTGAGCTATTTCATTGTCTTCAAGTCTAGAAGTTTATGCTACAATTGGCCTAATGCCCCGTGATGTAGTATTAACCACATCATTGATCTGGATTCTGTTTTTAAGTCTAGCATTCATGAAAATCCTGTTTGTTTAAACAGATTATCCTTAGCTCACTGTGCTCATTACTTCTTACTAACTGGAGAGAATATACTTGAGTTTCTGATTTATAAAATATATATATTAAAGAAAAAACAATTCTCAGGCAGGTATGGGGTGTGCCTTGATAGTCATTATTCTTCATAAGAGAACTTAAATCAGAATCTGAACAATGAATTCAGATCAGCCTACAGCTGATCCTCAACAGCCTACAGTTATGGCTTTAACAACTGGTTAGCTTCCCAAGGAGAACACTCTGCTCCAGAGTTTTGTGCCTGCTCTTGGCCTTTCAGTCCCCAGGGCATCTGAAGGTTCTCCCACCCCTCTCCTCTCTGGAGACTGAGAGCCAGCAAATGATCAACAGCTCTGGGCTGTGAACAGCTTTCTCTGCTTTTGGCTAGGGCTTCTCTGGTGACTCAGATGTTAAAGAATCCATCTCAATGCGGGAGACCTGAGTTCGATCCCTGGGTTGGGAAGACTCCCTGGAGAAGGAAACAGCAACCCACTCCGGTATTCTGGCCTGGAGAATTTCATGGACAGAGGAGCCTGGCAGGCTACAGTCCATGGGGCTGCAAAGAGTTGGACATGACTGAGCGACTTTCACTTTCACTTGATTTGCACCGTGGTGCTAGTGGTCAAGAACCCACCTGCAGGAGACTTAAAAGAGATGCAGGTTCTATCCCTGAATCAGGAATATCCCTTGGAGGAGGGCATGGCAACCCACTCCAGTATTCTTGCCTGGAGAAGTCCATGGACAGAGGAGCCTGGTGGGCTATAGTGCATGGGGTTGCAAAAGTTGGACATGACTGAAGAGACAGCATGCACACACACACTATCCTGAACATAACTTCACTGGAAGGAATACCAATCCTTCAAACAAACAAAAAGATCAGCGATGGTCTGTTTATATAATAAGGAAGCTTCTAAGGATGCATATGTATGTGCTCAGCCTGTGTTTGTTTTTATGTATTATTTGTGTAAAAAGTACTATAAACCTATTACAATACAGTATATATAGCTCATTATGTTAGCTGGGTACCTAGGCTAACTTGTTGGACTTATGAACAAATTGTGAACTTACAAATATGCTCTCAGAACAGAACTCATTTGCATGTAGGGAACTTACTGTAGTCATGTTTATCAAGTATTTATGTGTTGGGAAGTGAACATATTAAAAATGTATACAAAGTCCCTGTTCTCAAGCTGCCCAAGTGTGTAGGAGAGAATTATGTAAACAAAGCAAAGCGAAACAATGCAATTCATGCTACTATGTACCAAATGCCAAGGCCACAGCACCCTTGCACTGGTCCAAAAGGAGGAGTGATTTTGCAAGTGGACATTAACAGCTGCAGAGAAACTTTCAGTGATTAGGGACTGGAGGATGTCCCAGTTTGGGGGGAGAGGAGGGTGCCTGAGTCGGGTACAATGGAAGGTGGAATTCACGCATTAAGCTGGGGACAGACTGAATTTCATGCCAATGGGTTTGGGCTCCTTGCTTCTGCCTCTGGGGAGCTTTCAAAGGGTTTTGGGCAGAGTAACCTGATCAGATTTGTCTACTAGAAAGGAGCACAGGTGTAGGAGGGATGGGCTGCATAGGATGGCTAGCAGATGAAGAGACTGGGAGAACCCAAACAGGCGGCTGATTTAGTGGTAAGTTTTAATGCTCAAGAAAAATACACAGGAATCTACTGAAGCCCACTATTCAGAATGAGGTCCTGAGATTCTAACACTTAGTTTGTGTGTGTTAGTTGCTCAGTTGTGTCCGACTCTTTGCAATCCCATCGACTGTAGCCCACCAGGCTCTGTCCATGGGATTTTCCAGGCACAAATACTGGAGTGGGTTGCCATTTCATTCTCCAGGGAATCCTCTGGACCCAGGGATCAAGCCGGGTCTCCTTAACTGCAGGCAGATTCTTTACCACTACACCACCTGGGAAGCCCAGAACACAGTTCAGTATCCTTTATAAAAGGAACGTGTCTGCCACGTTGGACAGCAAAGCAAGGACTTCTTGTACAGGGAGACATGGTGAGGGCTAGCTACTGCCTGAGCTGGTAAGCACTGGAAGGGTGGGAGCAGGGAGGAAAGGGTCTGCACCCCACAGATTAAAACTACAGTCGTGATTTTAATAGAAACAGGGCTAGAACAATACATTCCCAGCGCTGATAGGGGTTGGGTGTTGGATTCCCTTCCAGGTATCCAGAGGAAGGATGAAAAGACACTTAGTTCTGAATTAAAACCTGGAACTCCTTTTCTCATACAAACAATGTTATAAATACATTATATGACAGGCCTCTTGAATGAATTGTTCTTCAGTTGCTCAGTCAGGTCTGACTCTTTGCAACCCCATGTACTGCAGCGCACTAGGCTTCCCTGTCCTTCACTATCTCCCAGAATTTGATCAAATTCATGTCCATTGAGTCACTGATGCCATCTATCCATCTCATCCTCTGTCGCCACCTTCTCCTCCTGCCCTCATTTTTCCTACCATCAAAGTCTTTTCCAGTGAGTTGACTCTTTGCATCAGGTAGCCAAAGTGTTGGACCTTCAGCATCAGTACTTCCAATGAATATTTGAGGTTGATTTCCTTTAGGATTGCCTGGTTTGATCTCCTTGCTGTCCAAGGGACTCTCAAAAGTCTTCTCCAGCATCATAGTCAGAAAGCATCAGTTCTTCGGTGCTCAGCTTTCTTTATAGTCCAACTCTCACATCCATACATGACTATTGGAAAAGCAATAGCTTTGACTAGATGGACCTTTGTTAGCAAAGTAATGTCTCTGCTTTTTAATACGCTGTCTAGGTTGGTCATAACTTTTCTTCCAAGGAGCAAGTGTCTTTTAATTCATGGCTGCAGTAACAGTCCACAGTGATTTTGGAGCCCAAGAAAATAAAGTCTGTCACTGTTTCTATTTTCCCCCCATTATTTGCCATGAAGTGATGGGACCAGATGCCATGATCTTACTTTTTGAATGCTGAGTTTTAAGCCAGCTTTTCCACTCCCCTTTTTCCCCTTCATCAAGACGCTCTTTAGTTCCTCTTGGCTTTCTGCCATGAGGGTGGTGTCATCTGCATATCTGAGGTTATTGATATTTCTCCCAGCAGTCTTGATTCCAGCTTGTGCTTTATCCAGCCCAGCATTTCACATGGTGTACTCTGCATATAAGTTAAATAAGCAGGGTGACAATATACAGCCTTGACGTATTCCTTTCTCAATTTGGAACCAGTCCGTTGTTTCATGTCCAGTTCTAACTGTTGCTTCTTGACCTGCATACAGGTTTCTCAAGAGGCAGGTAAGGTGGCCTGGTATTCCCATCTTTTTAAGAATTTTCCACAATTTGTTTTCATGCAGTTAAAGGCTTTAGCATAGTCAATGAAGCAGATGTTTTTCTGGAATTCCCTTACTTTTTCTGTGATCCAGTAATGTTGGTAATTTGGTCTGTGGTTCCTCTGCCTTCTAAATTCAGCTTGAACATCTGGAAGTTCCTGGTTCACATGCCGTTGAAGCCTAGCTTGAAGGATTTTTAAGCATAATCTTGCTAGCATGTGAAATGAGCACAATTGTATGGCAGTGTGAACATTCTTTGGCATTGCCTTTCTTTGGAGTTGAAATGAAAACTGACCTTTTCCAGTACTGTGGCCACTGCTGAGTTTTCCAAATTTGCTGGTATATTGAGTACAGTACTTTAACAGCCTCATCTTTTAGGATTTGAAATAGTTCAGCTGGAATTCCATCACCTCCCCTGGCTTTGTTCGTAGTAATGCTTCCTAAGGCCCACTTGACTTCACATACCAGGATGTCTGGCTCAAGGTGAGTGATCACACCATGATGGTTATCTGGGTCATTAAGACCTTTTTTGTACAGTTCTTCTGTGTATTCTTGTCACCTCTTCTTAATATCTTCTACTTCTGTTAGGTCCATACCATTTTTGTCCTTTATTGTGCTCATCTTGAATGAATAGCAAGTCTGAAATCTAGTCCATTTGTATACTATTATATTGTCTTCCAGATAGTTTACTAACAACCAGATTTTCGGAACATGACTTGTCTGTAAAGTGGAGATTCTCTGCGGTTGAGTTTATAATCATGCTACATCATCTGCTATAAATTCAAGGTCATCTTGAGAATTCTTTGTGTTGCTGCAAAAAACTGTATCAGGAACTATCACCAAGGATAATGGCTTGGAAATAGTTCTATTTGAAAAATAAGTCACAGTTTTTGTTTTTGCTAGAATAGAACTTTATTTATGGTATCAAGATTTTTTAAAATGGTTTTATATTTTAAAGTATGCAATAAATTTTGATACATTAATCTTGGTAATATTTTTCCCATATGAGAAGATTTTAGAAAACAATGTCAAGTGGCTTATAATTCAAAAGAGTTGTTTGACTTGATAATTCTCTGGAATTTCAGCATTATAAATAAAAAATTAAAACAAAACCATTTAAATTAGGATGAAATGCATTTGTAATACAATTTTATGTCCATTAAAATTTGTTTGATTACAGAGAAAATATAGGCTAAAATTATGTGCTTATAATTTCTAGAAAAATATGACATCCTTGCTTTAAGAAAATGACCCTATTTACTTCCAGCTGTAGAATGCGTTTTGAGATACTTTGCTGTTTGGGATGAGGGGCTGTGTTGCTTGATACAGGTTCCTTTCAGACCATCACTGCATAACTGGAAAATGAAGCAGATGCTGGTCTATGGCTGGGTGCTGGTGGGAGTGTCTGGTCTTATTAACACGCTGTTTTATCTGAGTCACAGAATCATCCAAGTGAATGAGTCAGATGAAAAGCAAGCTATATATTTTCTCAAGGTCTGATATCTGCCATATTTGACAGAAGTGATATTTAAACAATCATGTGGTAAAATCCTTTTTTAACAAAAGCAGTTTTCACGTTCAGTTCTACATAATGAGAACATTCCAAAATGCATTGGCCCATCTTAACATTACTTTGCTCATGTGGAGAAAATGAATTCTGATGGTAAGATCCATATACAGATAAAAATATGTATACATATATTTGTATGTATTCAATACCAGAGATGATCCTGCCTTGTCTGTTAGCAGTCAACTCATGTTTAAATGAAGAGATTTCTCTTTGGGAGTGTGGTTCATGTTCACATCTGATTTGACAAAATCTGACGGCCGGCACAAAGTACCTTCTGATTGTATGAGACTTTACAGAGCATCTCTCTGGAACTGACAACAATCTTACATGACAATGCGAGTGTGATGCACGGTTATTTTCCTTTGACAGATGAAGAACCAGGAACCCAGAGAGGTGAAGTATGTTGCTTCAGTTTAAACATTTGGTAAGTGGTAAAAACAGGTGTTTCCCCTGAAAGCTGTTTAACACAGAAGATAAGACAGAGGGTGCACGGATCTGTGAATTACTTTCTCTAAGCTGGGCTGTTGATGTGATGTTTGGAAAGTGGTTTTGCTTCTGTCACTTACGAGATCGCTACCAGGTGCTGAAAAGTACACATGGTATTAGACCCCAGCAAACTGTAACCAACAGCCGGGTACACTTTTTATACCTCTTGGAGTGTGTGTGTGTGTGTGTATTTCAGAAGATTCATAACATATATTTACAATTATCCCTAAATCACCAAAATACCATATTGAGAAATAGCTTTAACTTTTTTCAAGAGCATTTTTCTATACAATCATTCCAATACAGGTATAAAGTATATAAATACAGCCTTGGCACACTTTACCTTTCCAGGTGCACTAAAACACTTTCCCTTTCGCCTTATTCTGCTCACCCTGACTTTTGATTGTTTCAAAATTCCTTTACACGTCTCTAAGTTCCTTGAGCATGGGGATGGATTTCTTTGAAGCTGATAACTCTCACCCTTTGGCTTAGACAGAGCTATGCATATCGCAGGCATTCAGTAAACCTTTGTTGAATGCACGCACAGGATTTTTATGTACTTCTATTTAGCTAAAGTAGAAGTCTATCTTTAGCATTTTGCCTAAAGAGTTTTGGATTTATAGCAAAACATTATTTTCATAGTAAACAGTTTTTTAAAAAGCATAAGAAACATGGTAATAAATTTAATACAAATGATACACTGTAACTATTCTTTGGTAATTTTTAACAAATTATTTGGTTTTCTTGACTAAAGTGAAATACTAAAAATATAAAAATGCAACTACAGAAATTAGCTTAATCTGTAAACATAATAAACCCTGTAAACATATAAGTACTACATAATTGTGCAAGTTTAAAGAATGACTAGTAAAGGCAAGTATTACACATTTAACTTAGTTCTTCAAGGCATATTTAGGAATACTGCTTTGTTGAGCTTTAGTTTGAAGAAGGAATTCTTTCAACTAAATGAAAACAGTAAAGAATAATGGCTTTATCAATGAGCCATAGGATATACAGGCAAGTGGGAGGCACTGATACCTTTCAACTTTTGCAAATCTGAATTTGCTTCACATGTCCTATGAACTACCTTGTTTAGTAAAACTGTGTACTAACAAAAGCCAAATACTTTTAAAATGAAGAAGTAAACAGCTTTTTGTAAGTTAATCAGTTGACTGAAAATATAGGTAACACACCTTGCAAAATTTTTACAAAAACCTGTTACTGCACGTGCAGTAGGCAGGTCTAAAAAATAATAACTAGCTGCAGGCAGCACTGAATATATTGTCGTGTACTCAGTATTGAAGTTTTTTTCCCCCAAATTTCAGTTCTCCTTCTCAAAAAAAAATCACACTTTTCACACATGACACTTATCACAGGTATTCACAGTTATCATTTCAGTAGTTTAAGAAAGAACTGCCTGGCAAATACTGTTAAAGAGGTAAATCCAAGGACAAAACTCACTATTTCAGGCACACAGGACTTAAATCCTTGGGTGTGAACTCAAAATAGAACAAAACAACTATGTAAATGCAACACATTATTAAAATGAATGAAATAATGGAAAAGTTGTCAATACTATTTCTTCTAATTCATTGACATGATTTTCTCCAATATCTGAGAAGCATCAATGGCCAAGGATTAGTAGTTCCCTGGAAAATTTTAAGTCAAGATTTTGCTTTAAAAAAAAGTGGCAGTAAAACACCATAAATGGTTACTTGAAATCTAATCAACGCCATCAAAACCCTGAGTGTTCTCAATGGCCATCTGAAGTTTATCCCACAATTCTTCAAATGACTCATAGGGTGGCAAGTCCAGGCGATTAAAGCTGAAAGAACAGAGAGAGGCTGGTTATGACAGACAGTGAAAAAGTGACAAAGTTCCCAGGGCAAACTATTCACAGTACAGCTATTTGTGACTGAATGTTCCAACAACAGGAAAAGACCTTTTCTTCTCAGGGAGAAGGAAGGTCTAGGATTGGACTCAAGGTATGGACTCTCTTCATGACTTCTTGGTGGTAACCTCTCACCTCCACCCTGACCTCCAAATGTCTGGGTTCCTGTCATTTGAAACTTCAAGAGCGAATGTTCTAGCCCTTTGTGGAATGGCTTATCATTCATGTGATGGAGGCAACATATCATCAGCAGTTCAGATGTGTCTCTCCAGTGTTCAGCAACCTAGACTTAAAGCCTGCCTGGTAAAGAAACACCTGTTCCTGAGTTAGTCTCACTGTCTCTCCATCCTCTCCCTCCCATTCCCCACCTCCTTATCTGCCACCAACACAGCATAGAGGGAACTAGACCTGTGTCTAGACTGTGAGAGGACCTGACCTTCTGTGTCTAGACTGTGAGAGGACCTTCTCTCTCTGAAGACTTGGTTCTCGAGGGTCAAAGAAACTGCTTACCAGGTATGAGCTCTTGGCAGCTTCTCAGGCGTGCCCCACTGCTCAACTGTAAATGACTGTGGTCCGTTTGAGCCTACAAGAAAAGAAGTTACTTTGGTTTCATTTAGCCTTTATAGGAGCTCCTGAACATTTCACAACTCACTTTTGCTAATGCAGCACTTAAAACACACAGATAATTCATCTAGTTTCTTTAAATTCAAAAGAAATAATACTGTCTTGGGCTCATGACTTTACTGTCCAGCTATGAAATGAGGACTCCTATCAGTTCGTCTGTGGTCACGGTATCACTCTGACCTGGGGGGCATGTCTAACGGGACTTTTGCTGTTCCCCAGCCCTGCATTTTCATATACCACCTCTATCTTAGGTACACAGAAAATGGGCATTATTTTTTAGTCCCACTGAAAATAGCTTTAATAGTTTTTTAAATTATTTTTCTCTATTGATTTATTTTTTTGCAGTAAGATTATACAATGAAAGATGTAAAGATCACCTGAAATTCCACTGTTAAATCTAAGTAAACATCCTATTATTAATCTTTTTCTGCATATACATATGTATAGAATTTTATGTGCATGGGATCATTTATACATGCTACCTTTTTCTGTTATTATGAACATTCTGAGAAACTTTTTCTTCCTTTGGAGTTTTACTCAATTATTCCTTTTGCAATTCTCAACGTCCTCCAACCTCCCAGGTCATCAATGGTAACAACCCAATGAGTCACCTTCCATACTTTTCTCTATGTCTCAGACTCATATCCAAACACATGTGTGAGAGTATAACTGTCAGAAGCAGTACTAAAAATACTATTTTCCATGTTACTGTTTTCTCAAAAAGCACTGCTGTTCACACATCACCCATCACAATTATATCTACAGTTAAAATTTAGTACTTTTGTCATTGTATCTTCCACAACATGGATTCATATATATTTTCCTGCCTCTTGATTCTCTCACCTGAACACTCCATTTGAAAAACTCCCTATTAAGTCAACCAATATAAATGTAACATGCTTCTTCTTTCTTGGGGGGCTAAGCCACACTTCATGTGGGATCCCAGTTCCACAAACAGGGCTCAAACCCGAGTGGAAGGGATCAAATTCCTGCAGTGGAAGCGTGAACTGCCAGGGAAGTCCCCGTAACATAATTTTTATTGGCTAGATAATACTGTATTGTAATATTAACATTCTGAAGCAACTTCTACTTCTTTTGTAAATCCATAAGAATTTGAATTTATAGTCTAACACTAATAACTCTGGACCTGTGTATGAGATAGTGTGTTACTTGCTTAGTCGTGTCTGACTCTTTGCAAGCCCATTGACTGTAACCAGCCAGGTCCCTCTGTCCATAGAATTTCCCAGGCAAGAATACTGGAGTGGATAGCCATTCCCTTCTCCGGAGGATCTTCCTGAACCAGAGGTCGAAGCTGGAGCTCCTGCATCATAGGCAGATTCTTTATCATCTGAGCCACCAGGGAAGACACTATGTGAAATATCTCCTCCAAATTCCAAAAAAGTGCATGCCATCAGTGGGTGAATGTAGGTCTGGGCTGCATATAAGAGGAGCTAGAGATGGAGGGGGTGCCTGCCCTGCTTTGATTTTCTCTACTAACTGGTTAAAGAGCAGGAGGAGAGAATGGAATGTAAGTCAGGGGAAACCACTGGAAAGACAAATCCAGTCAAGTGGGGAATGAACATGTTGTTGAGTCTCATCCTCCTTGGGAGAGAAGGGGCAGCTGCCTGACAGGTTCTGCAAACAGATGTTCAGTTAAGCTTAACAAGGAAACCACGTAGGCCAAGGAGGGGATAGAAGGGCTCCGATCTTGGCTATTCCTCCTCTGAAAGAGTTTTTTTCTTGGTATCCTTAAAAGCAAGTACATGCCATTCCAATAAACAGAATATTTAACTTTGTTTATTCCATTCTTTCCCCCAAATGTATTCTACTATGATACATTCTGTATTTTGTTATACACTTATTAACACCCCGTGGAACTTTATATGCTGTCTATCTTAAACCATCATACCACGGGCAATGTTTTTTCTGTAACAGAATACAGAGTGAGAATCAAATTTAAAATTCAAGAATGGAAAGTAACTTGAATCATTTCCTGTGTTTAGTTTTCTCTTTTGCTATCTCACTGAGAGTCCCTTGGAATGCAAGGGGATCAAACCAGTAAATCCTAAAGGAAATCAACCCTGCATATTCATTGGAAGGACTTCTGCTAAAGCTGAAGTACTTGGATGCTAAAGCTCCAGTACTTTGGTCATCTAATGTGAAGAGCTGACTCACTGGAGAAGATCCTGATGCTGGGAAAGACTGAAGGCAAAAGGAGAAGAGGGCAGCAGAGGATGAGAAGGTTAGACAGCATCACTGACTCAATGGACATGAATTTGAGCAAACTCCCGGAGACAGTGAAGGACAGGGAAGCCTGGCATGCTGCAGTTCATGGGCTTGCAAAGAGCTGGACATGATTTAGCAACTGAACAACAAACAACAACAACAAAATAGAAGGTGTATACATATATTTTGACCTTTTGCAGTGTATCTAACTGTAATCATTTAAAACTATGAATTCTTTTTAACTAATTAAAAATTTGTATACATGAAAGAAGACTGAAGACTAGTCAGTCATGAAAAAGACAACTGGCATCAGTTCCATTTTTTAATGATCTATGGAAAATCCATACCATACAGTTCAGCAAATCCATTCATAGGCACACGGGATGTGCCAGTGACAAACTGAAGTAATCGTATTCTTTTTTCTGAGTCCATCATTAAAACAGCCTGCATAAAATAAAAGCAGCATTTAGGAACATCACTGGAAAAAATGTTAACAAAACTACCCTGAAAAATATGTTACCAGAGTTTAGTTAGAGCCTGAATCATCACTTATGAAATTTGCATGTTTCCTTTACTTCAAGTTATGTTTACAGTAGTTTACAAAGTCCTTGAGACTCCATTTCCAAGGCTTTATGGTAACTGTTTAGAATGGGGTTATAGCCTAACACAGTGACAAAATTTCCTCTTGGATGTGACTATGTGGCTTTTTAAAAATTGTATTTACTGGAATTATTATTTAAAAATTGTATTTACTGGCATACACATTTCTCTATCACATTCCAAGAAGCCAAATAGGAGTCCCAGAGAATACACTGCAGGTTACAAGGTCCCCTGAAGAATCCCTTCTTTTTAGTTAGGAACCAAGAGCTGATCTCAGGTAACACTGTCACTTACTACATTTTACTTATCTGCAAATAAGTATGTATGGAGGTAAATATATATAGTACAAAATAAAAAATTTTTGTGGGGCTATATACTGGGTTGGCCAAAAAGTTCATTTGGTTTAAAAGTAAAATTTTAAAACATATTTTTCATTTTCACCAACAACTTAATTGAATAACATATTCCCTAACCAAGCAAACTTTTTGGCCAACCCAATATATTTTTTGTCTTATCTACATGTGATCCACTAGTATCGGTAGATATGATTGAATCTATCAAGAAGTAACTTCAGAAAATGCAAGCCTTCTATTACCTTCCAAAACCACTGGATGACTTGATGATTTATGCTGTAGCCATTTTTGTACTTTGCGTGCTCTCTCCAGTCATTCACATCCACATCTCCCAAGCCACACATCAGAAGCTACATAAGAAGAAATGTCAAACTGTAGACAAGAAAAATCAGGGGTACAAAAGTCCTGTGTTAAGAGCAATATTTCTTACCTCTAGTTCATTTTCATCAAAAATTTTGATGAGATCCTGTGGTATCAGTTCAAAAAATCCCTAGAAGAAAGAATATATTTAAAACCCTAGTTAGTGGGGCCAATGGACAATTTCATACTTCAGTATCTGGGTGGGACTGGAGAAATCCCGTACCCACACAGATTCCTACCACTACATGGTTCATGGGCTCTTTAACTGACATTTCAATGTCAGCAAGAAAGTATACATGTCTGTTCTCCCACTGATTCCTCAAAGTGACTATTTTCAAACCACCCCATACCTTTCAAGCTTCCTTCTTCTCCGTGTCACCCTTTCTTTACAGCAGATAATTTCTATTTGAGAGAGAAAATAAAAGCAGCTCTGCCAGATGGAATTCCCCTCAACATTCTGCACCCCAACTTAGCACCAACATCCATGAGGGTCTTGTCCCCATTGCTGTGGAGACAGGGGCCACTTTCTGTCTGTGCTTCACTTGTTTCCCCAAGGATGTCTTCACTAAACTTTTACTAGCACATGTTTTTTTCTTAAAGATTTTTTTGGGAATGTGGATCATTTTTCAAGTCTTTATTGAATTTGTTACAATACTGCTTCTGTTTTATGTTTTGGTTTTTTGGCCACGAGGCATGTGGGATCTTAGTTTCCCTAACCAGGGATGGAACCTGCGCCCCCTGCATTGGAAGGCAAAGTCTTAACCACTAGACCACCAGGGAAGTCCCTATTAACTCACTCTTGATGCATCTAAATTTGTTCAAGCCACATCTACTTTCAAAACAAAATACGAAAGCAAACCCCTCTTTCTTTTCTTCACACCCACGTTCTGGACAGTGTTACTACACATCACCAAATCCACTTGCTCCCCCTCATCTATCCCTCAACCACTGTAATCTGACCTCTTCACCAATGCTTCCCTGAAACAGTCCTGGAGAAAGTCAAAGACAACTTTGTGGCTACGTCTAATGAATACTTTCTAGTTCCCTATCTTATCTGACTTCTCTGTACTACGATATTGTTGACAATACCTTTGTTCTCGAAACTCTGTCTGCTGTTGATGGTTTTCCTCTTATGTCTCTGCCTTTGCTGATTTTCTCTGATGTCTCCTTTCCTCCTGTCCATTCTTTAAATGTTGGTGTTCCCACATTCTCATGTGTGGCCATCCACTTGCACCATTCTTACCATTCTTTTGAATTTTCCATCTTGTTTAGTCCACAGCTCCACTACAGAAAGCAGATAGACCCCAGATCTCCATCCTTTAAGTCACCCTGAGCTAAAACTCTCCCTTCCTGAGTATCATTCATGTGCATGCACAGCTGTGTTCCCACTGTCCTGATCATTTCCCCTGGGGTGATTCCAGCACTTGCTCCACTAGCCTCTGCTGCTTGTCTCACCCTCCTCTAGCTTACTATTCATTCATACCACTTCCAGAAAGATCTGAGCAAAATATACATTGAATCTTGGTATTTTATTGTTAACAGCCTTTAATGCCAACTTCCTTCCTCACTGGACTTCAGAGAATACACCAAACAAACAGGCCCCTCATCATCAGGTTCCTCCCATCTCTCCAGACTTAGTTTCGCCTCTTGCATTCCCATTGGCTCAGATGGCAAAGAATCTGCCTGCAATGTAGGCGACCTGGGTTGGATCCCTTGGTTGGGAAGATCCCCTGGAGAAAGGAATGGCTACCCACTCTAGTAATCTTGCCTAATGAATTCCATGGACAGAGCAGCTTGGCAGGCTATAGTCCATGGGGTTACAAAGGGTTGAACATGACTGGGCAATTAACACTTGCATCCTCTCATCCAGTACAACTGCCTGTATTTTCTCTAATGTGTGCCCAGTTTGTCTTATTACTAGATTTGACATGCGTCGCTCCCTCTGCTTGGAACTGCATTTCCTTCTTCTCTGTGGCTGGCCAATCCCTCTACCCCTCCCATGCCCCTGCCCCCACCTCTTCCTGCTTTGGTTTCGACCTCTCTTCTCTGCTCACCTAGTACTGTGAGCTCCCCTGGTCCATTTCACCCTCAGATTCTCTGCTCCTTGACGACAGGACCTACGTCCTTTTGCCTTGCACAGCACCAGACACATGGTCAGTGCTCAGTATCGAATAAATGAAGAAGTGTGTGATAAATATTTAACAGAAGACTTTTAATTAGCTTAGGAAATGAGTGCCTTGGCAACAGCTTAAATGTCCATCAATTTGGAACTTTAAGTGACTTATGAATTTACATTATGAATAAAATACAGCTACAAAGAAAGGTCACTGTATATCTTGATATGTAAAACACCTCCAATAAGTATTTGACAAGAGAAGGAAGGGAGTCACAAACCAACATGTATGGCATGATGCCATTTAGGAAAAGACATAAACGGCATGTTCCAGGGGTTCCCAGAGGCTTCCCTAGTGGCCCAGATAGTAAAGAATGTGCCGGCGAAGCAAGAGACCTGGGTTCAATCCTTGGGTTGGGAAGATCCCCTGGAGAAGGGAATGGTTACCCACTCCAGTATTCCTGCAAGAGAATTCCATAGACAGAGGAGCCTGGCAGGCTACAGTTCATGGAGTTGAGAAGAGTTGGACACGATGAGTGATTAACACTTTCACTTTTCAGGGGTTCCCAACCCTTGGGGCATGAATAAGTGCTGGTCTGGGGAACTGGGCCACACAGCAGGAGGTGGGGGTGGGCGAGCCAGTGAAGCTTCATCTGCTACTCTCCATGACTTGCATTACTGCTGAATTATCCCTCCACCTGACCCCGAGATCCACAGAAAAATTGTGTTCTGTGAAACTGGTCCCTGGGGCCAAAAAGTCTGTGGCCTGCTGATATATTCCACATCCCTCTAGGACTCTTGTCCCTTTTTTCACCTATGTTTACTAAGGTGAGGGGAGGGGACTATAAAAGGTGAGGGGGGATCCATGTTATGGAGGACTGTTTATTGCATAGACTTCTTGAATGACTGCTTTTTAACTCAACATCTATTCATTTAATACTCTATCAGTATGAAAACAAGAACTTCCCTGCTAGTTCAGCTGGTAAAGAATTCACCTGCAATGCAGGAGACCCCGGTTCAATTTCTAGACCAGGAAGATCCCCTGGAGAAGGGACAGGCTACCCACTCCAGTATTCTTGGGCTGCCCTGGTGGCTCAGCTGGTAGAGTCCGCCTGCAATGTGGGAGACCTGGGTTTGATCCCTGGGTTGGGAAGATCCCCTGGAGAAGGGAATGGCTACCCACTCCAGTATTCTGGCATGGAGAATTCCATGGAGTGTATAGTACATGGGATTGCAAAGAGTCGGACATGACTGAGTGACTTTCACTTCACTTCAGTATGAAAACATGGGCTTCCCTGGTGGTTCAGACAGTAAAGAATCTGCCTACAATGCAGGAGACCTGGGTTCCATCCCTGGGTGGGGAAGATCCCCTGGAGAAGGAAATGGCAACCCACTCCAATATTCTTGCCTGGAGAATTCCACTGACAGAGGAGCCTGGTGGGCTACAGTTCATGGAGTTGCAGAGTTGGACACGACTGAGCGAGTAACACTTTACTTCAGTATGAAAACATAATTTTAAATGGCTTTAAAAAGCAAATCATATACTACTTTTTTCTCTGATACAATAAGGTCCCCTTTTTCTCTGATATGATATGGACCGTGCTTTGAAACTACAGAAGAGGAAACAAAAGAAAATGAATACCTCTTTAAAAGCAGCCATTTGCTTCTGGATTCGGTTTACAAATCGCCATTGTATTACAAGACTAGAAGAAATAAAACATTTTATCTTTTTCACAGGGAATAAGAAAAGATGTTAAGGTACAGGTATTCTGGTTAGAAACAAAAAATAAAGACTAGCTAAGCCCAAGGCAAGAACTGAATGAGTGAGTAAAAGTACAGAATTTTTATAGAAAACAATATTGAGACTCTGACTCTAGAGAAAGAAAAAGAAGACACAAAGAATCTTCACAGAAAGTACAAAATTATTTCCAATAAAGTATTTACTAAAAATAGTAAAGTATAACAAAATACTTACTAAATATATTCCTTTTTGTTCTTATTGGTGACAACTATTTCTGATCCACCATTTTTCAACTCATGTTGATGTGTCTGAAATTAAGCATGATACCTTGATACGTTATTTTAGTGAAAAAAATAAAGTATACATATTACAGTTACACAAGAAGCCTGGTGTTTTAAATTTAATCCACTCAAAAGCTAAGGAAACTTGAAATATTAGTTTTACTAATATACATATGAAATGAGTCAAAAGTCAAAGAAGCAGAAATTCTTTCTGAGAGACAGCTTTTGTTACAAGAAAATAAATTTTAAAATAGAATGCAGAAATGTGTTGAGTACATGCATTATTTAAGGTCTAAATTTATAAAATTTTGCTTAAGTTATTAAACTTAAGTTCTAAAGCTTCACAATTTATGTACCATTTAAATAAATCAAAATTTACAAACCTGTCCAAAAAGTTCTTCATCTATGACAAACCTGAGGTCCAATTCTGTTGGATCATTTTCAAGAATCCATCTTAATGAATTGTAATACTCACTATCCTAGATGGGATAAATTGCATATGTAAAATTTGTATACAGAAAGAAGATACATGAATCTGCAAAAAAAGTAGCCGAAGTCTGAATAACTGGACAAAAGATGATAAGGTCAGATGGATCTCTTTTACACACACACACACACACACACACACAAACACACACAATACAAAAAGAAATGAATAGTAAGTACATGAGTATAAATACAAATATTGGGACTTCCCTGGCAGTCCAGTGGTTAAGATGCCATACCTCCACTGCAGGTGGGTGTGAGTTCCATCCCTGGTTGGGGAACTAAGATCCAGCAGGCCACAGGGTGTGGCCAAAAAAAAAAAAAAAGCATTTATCAATAGCATGGTGCCTGCTTAAAAGTTTAGAAGTCTATTTCTGTTTGGAAGCAGTGGAGGTACAGATTTTTATTATCCAGTTAAAGTGTCAGTTCTGAGATATACCAAATATATATCTGATATATATCTGAGTAACTTCCATGATACTCAGAGGCTCTCAGCATCTGTCCATACGGCCAATGAGACTGTGTTTGAAATGCTTAAGTAACTATGAGGAGACTGCTATTTATACTTGGCCCTAAATTGAAGAAAAATCTCAAATTAAATACAGAACCTTAATTTTTCAACTCCAATAACTATGTGGTGTTATGATTTATAAAGAAATATACTGTTTATGGGCTTCCCACGTGGCACTAATGGTAAAGAACCCAACTGCCAATGCAGGAGACATAAGAGACGCAGGTTCGATCCCTGGGTTGGGAAGATCCCCTGGAGGAGGGCATAGCAGCCCACTCCAGTATTCTTGTCTGGAGAACCCCATGGACAGAGGAGCCTGGAGGGCTATAGTTCACAGGGTCACAAAGAGTCAGACATGACTGAAGCAACTAAGCATTCATGCACATAATGTTCACACTGATATTATGTCACAAGAATGGGACTTGGTACCATGGAAGAAGTCTTGGAATCTATGTCTTCTACATGTTATATGATGATATTCAGCATGGGTTACAAGGCTACAGTCAAGGATTTAATTCTTGGGTTTCTGTTTCTCTGTAGTAGCCTAATTTCAAAACTTTGCTTTGGACTGCCAGTTTGAAAACATGTCATTCATCACAAATGATCACAATTCAAATACTGACACAAGAGACATATAAAATTATTTTATATAGCATGCTGAAATATTTAGGGAGAAATTTACTCATACCTGAAACTTTCTTTGAAATGCATCAAAGAAATAAGATGAATTGATGAATAGGGAGTAGACATGTGGATAGGTATGTCATGAAATAAGTATGGATAAAAAGCCAATTGTGGAATCTGGGTGGTGGATATATACATATCCACTGTAAAACTTTTTCAACTCTATTATATGTTAGTAAATTTTCAAAATAAAATGTTGGGAGAAATGTTCATTTATATTTGGAACATCTGTTGACTTCATCATTAAAAAGTCTTTAAAATATTCAGTTGCCTGTTAAATTATAGTTTATATGATAAGTGAAAAAGACATACCACTGATTCCATATCATGAAGTGTTATTGGCTTGTGCAGCATCATCTTGTAAAATGGGCGGATGAAAAAACCTTGCAAAAAATCAAATATATTTAAAATGATTACCAAGCAAAAAAAAATCAGATAATTACATACCAAAAAGTTTTATGCTTAATACTAACCATCTGAGTAAAGTAAATCAGAAAAACAAATATTGTATATTAATGCATATAAACGTAATCTATAAAAATGGTACTGATGAACCTATTTGCAAGGCAGGAATAGAGACACAGATATAGAGAACAGACTTGTAGACATAGTCGGGGAAGGAGGGTGGGATGAATTGAAAGAGTAGCATTAAAACATATACACTACCCAGGGGGTGGTACTAAGATGGCAGAGGAATAGGATGGGGAGACCACTTTCTCCCCCACAAATTCATCGAAAGATCTTTGAACGCTAAGCAAATACCACAAAACAATTTCTGAACGCTGGCAGAGGACACCAGGCACCCAGAAAGGCAGCCCATTGTCTTTGAAAGGAAGTAGGACAAAAGATAAAAAAAGAGACAAAAGAGTTAGGGACGGAGACACGTCTCGGGGAGAGAGTCATAAAAGAGGAGACGTTTCCAAACACCAGGAAACCCTCTCATCTGTGGGGAGTTTTGGAATCTCAAAGGGCAACATAACTGGAAGGAAAAAATAAATAAATAAAACCCACAGATTACGCGCCTAACTGCAACTCCCAGTGGAGAAGTAGCCCAGATGCTCACCTCTGCCACCAGCAAGTGGGGGCTGAACAAGGAGGCGCGGGTTGCATTGCTTAGGGTAAGGATTGAGCCTGAAGGCCCTTAGGGCAATCTGAAGGAGCTAACATGAGATAGCAACCCAAACTGTGGGATAGCCAGAGAGAGGGGAAAAAAAAAAAGAGAGTACTTTCCTGCGAAAAGCTCTAACCTAAGGCATTGCAGTGTCTGCTCACAGAACATAGGACTGAGGGAATACCAGAGGAGAGCTAGCCAACAGTGGACCGGGCCCATGCCCCACCGGAGGCAGAGAGGCAGGCGGGCGACAGCCAGAGCCGGGAGGTAAGGGGAAAACTTGGCCCCAGAGACGGCATCCTCTACCAAACCGCAAGCAGGCTCCCAGTTGCTAACCAAGTCTTCCTGGGATCCAGGATGGTTGATATCCACCAGGAGGGTGGCAGCCAGAGATCGGCTCCCCAGAGGAGACACACGGCACACCCGAGACAGCGCTCCCGGAAACTGGCGGCTGGGACAGGGAGGCGATAAGACGCGCCGCCCACCTGCGGAGTGTGCGCTCGCCAAGAACCTGGTCACCTGAGCGGCTCGGACCTGGGAAGGGCACAAAACTCAGGCCCAACCAGGTCTGTGCCTTTGTGGAGTACCCGAGGACCTAAACCTGAGCGGCTTAGACCTGGGAAGTGCAGGAAACGCAGGGCGCGCCTTAGACAGTTCCCCTCCAGAGCAACGTGGAGCCTGAGCAGTGTAGACGGGGAAAGCAAACATGCGGTGACGGGGGCAAACCCAGTGTGGCCCAGACACTGCGCGCACTCCCCACACACGCCAGTGATATTTGATGGCAGTGTTCCTCCCTCCCCGCTGCACAACTGAACAAGTGAGCCTAAATAAATGACCATTTTCACCCCCTTGTGTCAGGGCAGAAGTTAGATACTGAAGAGACTTGCAAACAGAGGAAGCCAAAACAAACAAACAAGAGGGAACCGCTTTGGAAGTGACAGGTGCAACAGATTAAAACCCTGTAGTTAGCACTGACTACATTGGAAGGGGCCTATAGACCCTGAGAAGTGTAAGCTGTAACAAGGAACTATCTGAAACTGAACTGACCCCACACTGCCCTCAACAGCTCCAGAGAAATTCCTAGATATATTTTACTATTATAATTTTTAAATTAAAAATTGTTTTTACTTTTAAGTTCTTTATTACTCCTTTAATTTTCATTTTTAAAATCTGCTATTAACTTGCAAAAAAAAGACCCTATGTTTAAAGCAAATTTCATATATGTATATTAGTATAACTTTTGCAATTTTGTTTTTTTAATTTTGTAATTTTGAGAGTCTAACCTCTACTCTGGATTTTTAATCTTTACTTTTTGGTATTTGTTATCAATTCCAATTTCGTTGGAAGGAAAGTTATGACCAACCTAGATAGCATGTTAAAAAGCAGAGACATTACTTTGTCAACAAAAGCCTGTCTAGTCAAGGCTATGGTTTTTCCAGTGGTCATGTATGGATGTGAGAATTGGACTGTGAAGAAAGTTGAGCGCCAAAAAATTGATGCTTTTGAACTGTGGTGTTTGAGAAGACTCTTGAGAGTCCCTTGGACTGCAAGGAGATCCAACCAGTCCATCCTAAAGGAGATCAGTCCTGGGTGTTCATTGGAAGGACTGACGCTGAAGCTGAAACTCCAATACTTTGGCCACCTCACGTGAAGAGTTGACTCACTGGAAAAGACCCTGATGCTGGGAGGGATTGGGGGCAGGAGGAGAAGGGGACGACAGAGGATGAGATGGCTGGATGGCATCACCAACTTGATGGACATGAGTTTGAGTAATCTCCGGAGTTGGTGATGGACAGGGAGGCCTGGCGTGCTGTGATTCATGGGGTCGCAAAGAGTTGGACACGACTGAGTGACTGAACTGAACTGAACTGAATCATTTCTGTATCTTTAAGAATCCAATATTCAGTATCCATTTTTTACTCAGGAGTGTGATTACTGGCTTGATTGCTCTCTCCCCTTTTGACTCTCCTTTTTCTCCCCCAGGTCACCTCTATCTCTTCCCTCCCACTTCTCTTCTCTGCTTAACTCTGTGAATCTCTTTGGGTGTTCCGAGCTGTGGAGAACACTTAGGGAACTGATCACAGGTTAGATTGGTCTCTCTCCTTTTGACCCCCCTCTCCTCTCCTCCTGGTCACCTCTATCTCCCTCCTCCCTCTTCTCTTCTCTATGGAAGTCCGTGAACTTCTCTGAGTGTTCCAGACTGTGGAGGGCAAATAGGGAATTGATCACTGGGTAGACTGCTCTCTCCCCTTTCGACTCCCCCTCTTCTCCTCCTGGTCACCTCTATCTCCTTCCTCCCTCTTCTCTTCTCCATGTAACTCTGTGAACCTCTCTGAGTGTCCCCCACTGTGGAGAATCTTTTCACCATTAACCTAGCTGTTTTATCATCAGTGCTGTATGGATGGAGACGTCTTGAGGCTAATGTAAGAATAAGACTGAAAGCCAGAGGCAGGAGGCTTAAATCCAAAACTTGAGAACACCAGAAAACTCCTGACTCCAGGGAACATTAATCGACAAGAGCTCATCCAAAAGCCTCCATACCTATACTGAAACCAAGTTCCACCCGAGAGCCAACAAGTTGCAGAGCAAGACATACCAAGCTAATTCTTCAACAACACAGTAACATAACCTTGAGCGCAAAAATGTAGGCAGCCAAAAAGTCACATCGAACCCATAGGCACCTCAAAACTCATAACTGGACACTTCATTGAACTCCAGAGAGAAGAGATCCAGCTCCACCCACCAGAACACCAACGCAAGCTTCCCTAACCAGGAAACCTTGACAAGCTACTCGTCCAACCCGACCCACAGGGAGGAACCTCCACAATAAAGAGGAACCACAAACTTCTAGCCTACAGAAAGGCCACCCCAAACACAGCAATCTAAACAAGATGAAAAGGCAGAGAAATATTCAGCAGGTAAAGGAACATGATAAAAGCCCACCAAGCCAAACAATAGAGGAGGAGATAGGGAGTCTACCTGAAAAAGAATTCAGAATAGTGACAGTAAAAATGATCCAAAATCTTGAAAACAAGATGGAGATAAATAGTCTGGAGACAAGGATTGAGAAGATGCAAGAAAAGTTTAACAAGGACCTAGAAGAAATAAAAAAGAGTCAATCAATAATGAATAATGCAATAACTGAGATCAAAAGCACTCTGGAGGGAACCAACAGTAGAATAACTGAGTCAGAAGAGATAGGATAAGTGAGGTGGATGATAGAATGGTGGAAATAAATGAAGCAGAGAGGAAAAAAGAAAAAAGAATAGGAAGAAATGAGGACAATCTCAGAGACCTCTGGGACAATGTCAAATGCCCCAACATTCAAATCATAGGAGTTCCAGAGGAAGAAGACAAAAAGAAAGGCCATGAGAAAATACTTGAGGAGACAACAGTTGAAAACTTCCCTAAAATGGGGACGGAAATAGCCCCCCAAGTCCAAGAAACCCAGAGAGCCCCAAACAGGATAAACCCAAGGCAAAATATGCCAATTCAAACAGTAATCAAATTAACAAAAATAAAAACACAAAGAACAAATATTAAAAACAGCAAGAGAAAAACAACAAATAACTCACAAGGGGATCCCCATAAGGATACCAGCTGATCTTTCAATAGAAACTCTTCAAGCCAGAAGGGAATGGCAGGACATACTTAAAAGTGATGAAAGAGAAAAACCTACAACCCAGATTACTGTACCCAGCAAGGATCTCATTCAGATATAAAGGAGAATTCAAAAGCTTTACAGACAAGCAAAAGCTCAGAGAATTCAGCACCACCAAACCAGCTCTCCAACAAATGCTAAAGGATCTTCTCTAGACAAGAAACACAGAAAAGGTTTATAAACTCGAACCAAAAATAATAAAGTAAATGGCAACGGGACCATACTTATCAATAATTACCTTAAATGTAAATGTGTTGAATGCCCCAACCTAAAGACAAAGACTGACTGAATGGATACAAAAACAAGCCCCCATATATGCTGTCTACAAGAGATCCACCTCAAACCTAGGGACACATACAGACTGAAAGTGAAGGGTTGGAAAAAGATATATCATGCAAATGGAGACCAAAAAAAAAGCAGGAGTAGCAATACTCATATCAGATAAAATAGACTTTGAAATAAAGACCGTGAAAAGAGACAAAGAAGGACACTACATAATGATCAAAGGATCAATCCAAGAAGAAGATATAACAACTATAAATATATATGCACCCAATATAGGAGCACTGCAATATGTAAGGCAAATGCTAACGAGTACGAAAGGGGAAATTAACAGTAACACCATAATAATGAGAGACTTTAATACCTCACTCACACCTATGGATAGATCAACTAAACAGAAAATTAGCGAGGAAACACAAACTTTAAATGATATAATGGGCCAGTTAGACCTAATTGATATCTATAAGACATTTCACCCTAAAACAATGAATTTCACCTTTTTCTCAAGCGCACACAGAACTTTCTCCAGGACAGATCACATCCTGGGCCATAAATCTAGCCTTGGTAAATTCAAGAATATTGAAATCATCTCAAGCATCTTTTCTGACCACAATGGAGAAAAGACATCTCTTTAACAAGTGGTGCTGGGAAAACTGGTCAACCACTTGTAAAAGAATGAATCTAGAATACTTTCTAGCACCAAACACAAAAATAAGCTCAAAATGGATTAAAGATTTAAATGTAAGACCAGAAACTATAAAACTCCTAGAGGAAAACATAGGCAAAATACTCTCTGATGTAAATCATAGCAGGATCCTCTATGACCCACCTCCCAGAGTAATGGAAATAAAAGAAAAAATAAGCAAATGGGACCTAATTAAACTTAAAAGCTTTTGCACAATGAAGGAAACTATAAGCAAGGTGAAAAGACAGCCTTCAGAATGGGAGAAAATATTTTTTTTAATTTTTTATTTTTTTATTATTATTAGTTGGAGGCTAATTACTTTACAATATTGTAGTGGTTTTTGCCATACATTGACATGAATCAGCCATGGATTTACATGTGTTCCCCATCCTGAACCCCCCTCCCACCTCCCTCCCCATCCCATCCCTCTGGGTCATCCCAGTGCACCAGCCCGGAGCACTTGTCTCATGCATCCAAACTGGACTGGCGATCTGTTTCACTCTTGATAATATACATGTTTCGATGCTGTTCTCTCAGATCATCCCACCCTAACCTTCTCCCATAGAGTCCAAAAGTCTGTTCTGTATATCTGTGTCTCTTTTTCTGTCTTGTATATAGGGTTATCATTACCATCTTTCTAAATTCCATATATATGTGTTAGTATACTATACTGGTGTTTATCTTTCTGGCTTACTTCACTGTGTATAATGGGCTCCAGATTTATCCATCTCATTAGAACTGATTCAAATGTATTCTTTTTAATGACTGAGTAATATTCCATTGTGTATATGTACCACAGCTTTCTTATCCATTTGTCTGCTGATGGGCATCTAGGTTGCTTCCATGTCCTGGCTATTATAAACAGTGCTGCGATGAACATTGGGGTGCACGTGTCTCTTTCAGATCTGGTTTCCTCGGTGTGTATGCCCAGGAGTGGGATTACTGGGTCATATGGCAGTTCTATTTCCAGGTTTTTAAGGAATCTCCACACTGTTCTCTCCACAGTGGCTGTACTAGTTTGCACTCCCACCAACAGTGTAAGTGGGTTCCCTTTTCTCCACACTCTCTCCAGCATTTATTATTTGTAGACTTTTGGATAGCAGCCATCCTGACTGGCATGTAATGATACCTCATTGTGGTTTTGATATGCATTTCTCTGATAATGAGTGAGAATTGTCTGTTTAGATCTTGGCCCATTTTTTGATTGGGTCATTTATTTTTCTGGAATTGAGCTGCAGGAGTTGAGAATGGGAGAAAATAATAGCAAACAAAGCAACTGACAAAGAATTAATCTCAAAAATATACAAGCAACTCCTGCAACTCAATTCCAGAAAAAT
This sequence comes from Odocoileus virginianus, assembly GCF_023699985.2. Classification (NCBI taxonomy): domain Eukaryota; kingdom Metazoa; phylum Chordata; class Mammalia; order Artiodactyla; family Cervidae; genus Odocoileus; species Odocoileus virginianus. The sequence goes on along the minus strand of NC_069679.1, from coordinate 43,204,810 downwards.
AAGTGACCTAATAAAAAAAATGGGCCAAAGAACTAAACAGACATTTCTCCAAAGAAAACATATAGATGGCTAACAAACACGTGAAAAGATGCTCAACATCACTCATTATCAGAGAAATGCAAATCGAAACCACAATGTGGTGCCATCTCATTCTGATCAGAATGACTGCTATCAAAAAGTCTACAAATAATAAATGCTGGAGAGGGTGTGGAGAAAAGGGAACCCTCTTAGACTGTTGCAAACTAGTACAGCCACTATGGAGAACAGTGTGGAGATTCCTTAAAAAACTGGAAATAGAACTGCCATACGACCCAGCAATCCCACTGCAGGGCATACACACCGAGGAAACCAGAACTGAAAGAGACACGTGTACCCCAATGTTCATCGCAGCACTGTTTATAATAGCCAGGACATGGAAGCAACCTAGATATCCATCAGCATACGAACAAATAAGAAAGCTGTGGTACATATACACAATGGAATATTACTCAGTCATTAAAAAGAATGCATTTGAATCAGTTCTAATGAGGTGGATGAAACTGGAGCTTATTATACAGAGTGAAGTAAGTCAGAAAGAAAAACACCAATACAGTATATTAACACATATATATGGAATTTAGAAAGATGGTAATCATGACCCTATATGCAAGACAGAAAAAGAGACACAGATGTATAGAACAGACTTTTGGACTCTGTGGGAGAAAGCAAGGGTGGGATGATTTGAGAGAATAGCACTGAAACATGTATATTATCATATGTGAAATAGATCGCCAGTCCAGGTTCGATGCATGAGACAGTGCTCAGGGCTGGTGCACTGGGATGACCCTGAGGGATGGGATGGGGAGGAAGGCGGGAGGGGGGGTCAGGATGGGGGACACATGTACACCCGTGGTTTAGTCATGTGAATGTATGGCAAAAACCACTACAATACTGTAAAGTAAATAGCCTCCAATTAAAATAAATAAAAAGAAAAAAAACACTACCATGTGTAATGTTAATGTTAGCGTGTAATGGTAATTACACACTACCATGTGTAAAATAAGACAGCTAGTGGGAAGCTGCTGTGTAACACAGGGAGCTCAGCTCAGCTCTGCGGCAACTGAGGGGGTGAGACGGGGGGTTGGGTGGAAGGGAGACTCATGAGCGAGAGGATACACACACACACACACACACACACACGGCTGATTCACATTGATGTATTGTGGAAACCAACACAACATGTAAAGCAATTATCCTCCAATTAAAAAAAATACTAACCATCCAACAGTTTGCCATGATACACTGCCATCCCAGCTACCCGACCAATAAACTTGAAGTAAGAGAGGTGATCTTCATTACACAGTCCAGAGTTGGGATTTATCTGTAGGGTATAATTATCCCTGTAAAGATAATCACATATAAATGCTCCTTTCCAAATTTCATATAAAAATTTTAATATGACAAGTAATTGTAAATCGTCTCCCCCTTTTTACAGTTGTTCAACTCTATTACAACCATATTAGACCACTGGATTTAATGGTTTTAAAAATAGTCATTTTGTTCAAAAGGTGGAAACAATCCAAATGTTTTTGAAAGCTAAATGGATAAACTAATGTGGTACAGACACATAATGGGATATTACACAGCCTTCAAAAGGAAGGAAATTCTACCACATACTGCTACATGGATAAACCTTGAGAACACTATGTTAATGAAGTTAAGTCAGTTATAAAAGGTCAAATACAGTATGATTCTACTTATACAAGGTACTGAGAACAGTCCAGTTTATAGAGACAGAAAGTAGTATGGTTAATGCCAGGGAATGGGGGAGATGATGTTTAAAGGATACAGAGTTTCAGTGTGGGATGATGAAAAAGTTCTGGAGGTAGACGGTGGTGATGGGTGCACAACAATGAATGCATTTAACATGATAAGAATGGTAAATTTTATATTATATATATTTCACTATAACTTTTAAAAGTTATTTCTGAAACAACATTAGTTACCCTCTCCCCTTTTCTGGCGCATTGTGACTTACATTTCCCTCCCATCACGTCACTCTGTTATTTTCAAAACAGTGATTTTTTTTTTTTCTGTACACAGTCATTGTAAAGGTACTTACGTAGCAGAATATTCAAACAGCCCGTAATAAGGGTTAAACATCTCCTTCGAAATCAGAAAGAACCATTCTCTGGCAACTCCTCCATAATCTAGTCCCTTTTCACCATCAAACTCAATCCACAGTCTAGCCTTGAGGAAGTCTGCTCTCTTGACCCCCATAATCCTCCTGTAAGAGTCCTCAAGAACAGTTGCACGGCGAAGTTTCATTTCAAATTTGTTTGGAATGTCATTCTGAAAATCCAGAGAAGAGAAACTGTTCAAATCAGTTCAACACACGTTTCTCTCATGAACATTATAAAATTCATTCTATTCTACTCCTGTGCCCAAGATCCTTTTTCAGGGATAACAGGCCTAGGTATATTGTCTCGTATTCCTTCCACAGTATTAAAGAACTCATGCATTTTCTCTGGTCACGTAATAACAAAGACTTCTCATTTTCACATCTGAAGAAGCAGCTACTGATAGTGACAGTAACACTCACACGAAGGCATTTCATGAGCAGTCATTTCCACTTTAAGATCCAAGAAAGACATTCTCTGACTGACGGTCAGTCAAGTCACTGCCTGCTATCAATACTTGTCTGCCTGTCAGCTTAGGGTTCTCCTCTGGCCTCCATATTCCCTCTCTGGAGCGGTTTACTTCACTCATTAACAGGTGCTAACTTTTACAGACTGTGCCAGCACTGTTCCCAGAATTTTAATGGGTTAACTCATTTACTCCTCATAACAACATTATGAAGAACCTACTATTGTCTTCATTTATGGATGAAGAAACTAAAGATACAAGTTAAGAAAGTCTTAGCTTCTGAGCCTCTGTTCTTAATGAATGAGCCACATTGCCTCACTTATCTTTTGTACACAATTTGCTTATATGACAAATGTATATAACTATGCTTTTAGGCAGACCTTACTGTAAATTATATAGAAATATATCTGAATATTTTATTTTTGAGTACTCTGTGTGCAATGTTCCAGTGGAAACCACGAAAAGAAAACATGCCATCAACATTCTGTAGAATCAAGAAAAGGAAAGAGGGCTAACTCTAAAGCAGTTTCACTCACAAAATACTTAGGAAAAGTGGAAAGCCCTTAGAAACATAATGATATAAGCAGTTTAGATAAGCAATATAAGTATAATGTAAGTTTTGTGGAGCAACTAAGCCCATGTGCCACAGCTGCTGAGGCTGAGGGCTGCAACTGAAGTAAGTATCCTTCCTCTCTGTGTCAGCAGTAAAGGAAGTAAACCACAGTTTCCTCTGCAATTTAAAAAACTGGTAAGACTGGAGGAAAGCACTTTTATAATTTTAGACAGTGGGCAAACTACTAGTGCAGGTAAGTGACTCAACAAGCACTGACTCAAGGCCCACTCTGGGCCAGGTCCATGCTAGGTAGGTACCGCAAAGGGGCCAGAGATGGGAGGAAAAGGGAATGAAAACATGGCATAAGGTGTGGTCACTTCTTCAGGGAGTTTACAATCTGGTGTGTGTGTGAGAAACAAATGTAAATGTTACTAATTCTGAGATTTAAAAGAGTAGAAAAATTGCTAACAACAGAAACAGAAGCAAAGTTTTGTAAGCAAAAATAAAACTGAGCTATTAATTACAAGTGAGACAACCAAGGAGGCTTCGAGAGAACGTCCTATCTGGGGTGGGAAGGGAGAGAAGGACTGAGGAACAGCAAGCAGGGAGAAGAGTCCCAGCCGTCTGAGAGCTGGATGGTACAGAAGGGGAAGGGGAAGAAGAGAAGGAGTCACAGGATCAGGCTTCTTGCTATGTTCTCAGGAGCTGACGCCATCAGATCTAAAAGGTATTTCAGTGGAGCTTTCCCAATGGCTCAGCGGGTAGACTCTGCCTGCAATGCAGGAGACATAGGACACTGGGGCTCGATCCCTGGGTCAGGATGATCCCCTGGAGGAGGAAATAGCAACCAACTCCAGTATTCTTGCCTGGAAAATCCCATGGACAGAGGAGCCTGAAAGGCTACAGTCCATGGGGTTGCAAAGAGTCGGAAACGACTAAGCAGCTAGGCACACACGAGGGGAGACAAAAGATACACCGGTCAGTGAAAGACCCCTGAAACAGCCTGAGTGACAGAAAGATGAATGCGCCCTCTGAGTGAGCGACAGCTACAGAAGGGAGACCATAGGAGCAATTTCCACATCTGAGCTGAGTGGTGGATCATGCATGGGTTCTGGAGTCAGGTGACTCTGTGTTCAAGTTCTGGCTTCAGCTTGCACATCTTTCCTAATGCTTCATTACCTCATCTATAAAATAGGGACGATAAAAGTATTTACCCTTAGGGATCTGTTTTAGGAATAACTGGGACAACGCATTGCTTGTGTTGACACAGTGCCTGGCACACAGTGATCTCAATAATGATTAGCCACCCTTAATCCAAACTAATGACATATTAGGGATGAGGTGGAGGGAAAGGATAAAGGCAGCTCAAGGCTTTGGAGCACTGCTTCACACATTTTTATCTCCGCCTTGATGTTCTGCTCTTCTGCTGTGATGCAATGTGTCCAGACAGGAGTCTTATTTCTTAAATCCTGCTTGGGACATTTTGTTAAACTGAGGATTCAGATTCTCAGCCTCTTCCTCAAGCTCTTCTTCTGGAACAGCTTCATGTCTCTTAATCTTTTCTTTCATAATTTCATCTTCTTATATACCTTTCTTGCATTCTGGGTAACTTCTTCCCTTAATCCCCAATCTGGTATGTCATGTGAGTCAGAAGCATGGACTCTGGCACAGCACCACTTGGTTTGTACCTGGCTTTGCTGTTAATAACCATGGAACTTGATCACACTGCCTAGTTCCTCTGAGCCTCAGCTTCCTCAACTCTAGGATGTGATAATAATAGTCCTTTCATTATAGAGTTATTGCAGAGATTACACAGGGATCATACATGTAACTTAAGAAAAATGCCAATATGTGGTCAGAACTCAATAAAAATTACCACTTTCATTATGGTTTTGTATTCTGTGACCTGCTGCTTAGAGAATATCAACCATTAGACACTGTAACGTTGTTTGTAAGTGTTCAGATTGGCAAATGGAGAAGCTAATACTTCTATTCCACCAGTGTCTTGTCATTAAGTGAAAATATTTACTGTATAAGTAATTCAAAACAGACTTAGAATCCCAAAGAATTTTAAGAAGTAGAAAACAAATTTCCAGAGCAATTTTAAAACAAGGTTATTATTGACGATGAGTTTAAAACACTGAAGATATTTTAAGATTTTATTAAGGCATATTTGCACTAAATAAGTACTGTATTTCATTTTTGTCCTGTTTTGGATGAGAAAAATTTGTGGCAGCAGAAGCCATCTTGAATCTTTGGAAAACCAGGCTTCCAGCTTGGAAGGCAAGGAAGTGTAACCCAATGTAGCCACCTAGTGGCAGTATTCCTAAACTGCAGGGCAAGGGGAGACGCATGAGTAAATCAGAAAGGCGTTAAAAAACGGGTCATCCCTCACAGATACAGAGAGCAGGGCGTCCGTGGGGGCTTGGTGATAAAGATTCCACCTGCCAACGGCGGAGACATGGGTTTGATCCCTGGTCCTGGGAGATCCCACATGCCACGGGCAACTGACCCCGTGCGCGGCAACTACTGAACCTGTGCTCTAGAGCCCAGGAACCGCAGCTACTGAGGCCTTGAGCTGAAACTACTGAGGCCCCCGTGCCCTAGAGCCCGAGTGCGCCACAAGAGAAGCCACCATGATGAGAAGCCCGCGCACTGCCGTGAAGAGAATTCCCTGCTCACCACAGCTAGAGAAAAGCCCACACAACAACGAAGACCCAGCACAGCCAAAAATAAATAAATAAATTATACACACACACACACACACACACACACACACTCACACACACATATATATACACACAGAGAGAGAGAGGAACAAACTAGTGATTATGGGTGTGGGAGGGACAATACGGGGGGGGGGGGTTACTATGGAATTACATAAAACCATGTGTATGAAACCTTTGAAAACTGTAAAGCATTATGGAACTTGAAGACTCTTTCAATTTTAAAAAGTTAATTACTTAAAAAAACAGTCATAACCAATAGCAATGAAATAGATGGGCAGATTTAGTGCCAAACACATTGAATTTGTGGTGATGGAAAAAGTGTTCTGAATATATCTGATAAGCAAAAGGAGATAAACAACAAGAGGACTGCTCCAATCACAGCCGTACATTCAAATTATGCAGAGATATACCTGAAGCTGTAAAGAATGAGTGACTAACACTGGAAAACAGCAGTCCAAGCAGAAGCAGAATCCAGAGTCCTCCTACACAAGCAAAGTCTAGGCCACAGGATAATCTCCTGACTTACTCTTGCTCAGTTTCTACAAAACCCAAACCCCACAAACCCAGGAGGAACTCTAGTTAGATTTCTTCAAAAGCAAATTTTTAAAACTATTTCTCTATTGCAAGGCATATTGAAACATACAGACATAAAATAACTAGACTCTAATCATATATTACAGCTACTAAAAAAATAAGCATCCTTTCCCTAAAAGAAGCTATTCAAAATTGTTCATATATAATAAACTCTCTTTTACTTTTTCAAATGTACTTCTCACGCTTTCAGTCCATATGACAAACATTCCTAAGAACTCATTATAATAAGTATCACTAACCTGCTTCTTCAACTTTCTTCGGAAGAACTCATACTTTCTTTTGTAATCCCTGGAGTAGGGCACTGCCTTGAGTTAAAAATTTTGGAAAAATAAAGAAGGTTTAAGTTATTTTATTCTGGAACAATTTAAAAAACTCCCCTCTGGGTATTTTATGAACATAAGTTAAAGGCATTAAAAGAGAATATTTGGAAAGAAAAGTTTAATTCAAAGACAAAGAAATATAAAACTTAAAAAATTTTAATTTCTCCGTTTAAGATAAAATTGTATCCAGCAATTCTTATGGCTGCAATTTTCATCATGCAGTATTCTTGAAATGCAATAGGCCAGAAACAGGAAATGTCTTCCAAGTAAAGAAATATTAGAAATGAAAATTTCCATTTCTAAAGAGGCTTTCAAAGTGATTTCTCCATTAAAGGAACAATTTGAAAAATGTACTTTTTCCTTGAACTCTGAGGAGTTGCCTTTTTTATCCATTAAAAGACTAAACATGGAGTCACAAGAGTAATCTGAAAGAATAGTATCTTCAATTTTACTTATTTTTGTGAATAAGAAAACAATTATAATCTGAAAAAGAAGCTATATAAAAGAGGAAAATTATTTTCCTATCATTAATCTGACTCAAGAATAGTATAAACATCATACATGGTAATACTTGTACTTTAAATATGAATGTCTTATATACCAGTACTTATAATGATTTCAACCAAAAAGTTCAAGACATGACCCTGATTTGACAAGGCACTGTTGGCTTTCTCATCAGATACACTCTTGGTTCCTCTCTGATTTACTGAGGATTCCAGCATTCTTTTTTCAGATTGTTTCAAGTACCAGTCTGAGCACAGCAGCCTCGCTGAGTTAGCTTCACTGAGTTAACTTTCTGGCTCACTGGCATCCCAAGGTTGTTGTGTAGAGTAGAGGTAACTACTTTAAATGCCCTTTTCAAATAACTGAGACTGGGTGTATGGGTGGTGGGGAGAGGAGAGATTTGCAAATGTGCTTTCCTCTCAACACCTTTATTTAGTGCTATACCCTTCATCATCTGTCCTTGAAGAGACAAGTAAGAGGACAACCCCATCAGAGGAGGCTGATACAAAGAGACTTACTGGTCCAGTTATTGCTACATGCTGCAAACGAGGGTCTTCCCATTGTGTTTTTTTACTATCTGAAGAAAGAGAGAAAAAAAAGAGGTTCTTTATTCTCATGCACAAAATTTGATATTACAAAAGATAATGTAATGGGAAAAAAATCACATTGCACATACTGTGATTTATGTAAAAGATTCTTCCATCAGTGTGAGTTCTTTCTTCCCATCCTGGCTATAATGAAGAACATATTTCAATTATATTAGGAACAGGTTTTCAGTGTATGGGCAGAAAAATGGTTTTGGTTATATGGCTGATTTAATTTGTATATTCCATTCTTAGTAGAAGACATCAACACTTCAACAATAATATTAATTATAGTTGTGAAAGAACTACTGCATTTCGAAATACAAATGCTTGAGACAGTCAAGTTAGATGGGTAATAGTTCTCTAAACTTACAGGTAAAGGCCCCAGGTCACTGGAAGAATCAAGTGATGTCTTTCCTCTCAGATGAGCTGGAATTTTCAGTCTTGGATCTTCCTTTTTTGGTAGAGTAAATAAAGAAAACAATATATATACACAAACTTTAAAATCATGAAAGTCAATCTGTTACTATGTTTTCTAGTATCAATGGGTTCACTTTCATTTGCTTACTCAATGAAATACTATGTTCTCATCTACAATCTCTCATTCATGGGCTACAATATTCAGTTCTAAGGGACCCTGGCAATCCAGTGGTTAAGACTCCATGCTTCCACTGCAGGGGGCATGGCTTTGATTCCTGACTGGGAAACTAGAATTCTACATACCTTGTGGCATGGGCAAAAAAAAAAAAAAAAAAAAAAAAAATTTAAAAATTAAAAAAAATTCAATTAGATCTTGAGGAGGATCCGTATTAACTTACTTGCTCTTTCACAAAAGCCATTTAGAGTATTTTGCCCACGCTTTAAGGATTATGTCACTACACAGGGCTCTTCTCTGAATAAAAACTGGTGTAACAGTGGACATAAAGCTGGAGCACGTGTTATTTCTGAGGCCTTGGACATGATTTTTGGTACCTAGACAGGTGCTAAGGTGATAATTTATTAGATGTTTATTAGATAATTTATTAATTTTAAGAGATAAGAAGGTAAGCTCAAGAAGGTTATTAAAGGCAACTCAAATTATTGAAAGAAAGAACAAAATTTAATTTATTTGGATTTATTTATATATTATCATTTCAATATTGTTTCATTAAATAATGTATTAAATAATTTTAATTTAGGCATATTGGTAACTTTTAAACAATTTATTAATAAAAATCTCTGCATTTACTGATAATTTTCAGTAGTTTAATTTCAGTAATAGAAATTCACAAATTTCTATTAGTGGTGAACCAACTGCACAACAACTTTAAACCTTATCTTAAAATAAAAATACTTAGTCTACTTAGCTCATAAGGCTTTCTGGATATTATGAGGTATGGATTCAAAAGTACTTTGGAACTAGAGGCCTCATATAAAGGGAAATGATTATGACTAAATATCTTCCTGGGAACTTATGGCTAGGGAGCTAGAAACTGCAAATACAAGAAACACAAGACTTCTCTGGTAGTTAGGACTCCACACTTCCACTGAAGAGTGGAATGAGCTCAATCTCTGTTTGGGGAACTAAGATCCCACAAGCCATGTGGCATGGCCAAAAACAAAACAAAAGCCCACTGCAAACAGGAAATAAATGTATCTCCTTAACAATCCTCCCAATATTAAAAATAGGTATAAATATACTGAATAGAAATAATGCTATTAAGAATTCAACATACGTTTAAATAAGGACTAGGAATGGATTGGGTAGCCATTCCCTTCTCCTGAAGATCTTCTGGACCCAGATATCAAACCTGGGTCTCTACTGCACTGCAAGCAGATTCTTAACCATCCAAACCACCAGGGAAGCCCATATTAATGTATACTTATAAAGATTATCAAGAACTACATGTAAGTGATTGTTACTGTTATTACAAATTTAAACTGGAAACCACTGAAGTTACCCAGGTGGTGGTTTTGGTGTTGTGGTCAATGAAGAAAGGCCTCCCATTTGGTGCGTGCCGGACCTCCCAGCCTTTGGGAAGGAATCCTTGCTCCATTTCAGATGGTTGGGTCACCTGTTGTGCTGCATCACTCGCGGGGGCCTGTGGCTGAGGGCCTGCAGAAGAACCCTGGCTTGACAGCAGCTGACCGGTCTCCACTGTGGCCTAGCACATTAATTCAATTATGTAGTAGTGTTTACAGAGAACACACAAATAGCTGTGGTTAAAAAGGTAACTGAATCTGCAAACAGCGCACACACTTATAAACAGGCCTAAAGACTGGAGGCTCATTTCTCCAATAAAGTGCTTTGTCAAAGTTTGTTTTTAAAACAATTTAAAATTTTTCAGCTAATTCTTGAGCAGTAAGATGCGGTTAACAGTCTGTTAACCCTAGTTGCAAGAAAGCCGCAATGACAACTAGAGAAGGTTGTTTTTGCTCACCCCAAAGGTTCACATTGAGTGGGAATTTCCCACACACAAAAATGGGTTCAAATGGTGGGTAGACAAAATAAATGGTAAATAGCCACTACAGACCTGGATAAGTGAAATGTAATATATTCCTGTGATAAAATATAAGGCAGCTAAAAAATATATACTAGATCTATATATAAACCAACATGATAGGATTTTAAAACAATAGTGAGCAAAAAATATTTAGAATTACATAATATCTTTATTAAATTTGACACATGGGCATAAATAATATCTTGCATTGCTTAGCTCTCTACTAAGTACATAAAATAGCAATGGCACCCCACTCCAGTACTCTTGCCTGGAGAATCCCAGGGACGGGGGAGCCTGGTGGCTGCCGTCGATGGGGTCGCATAGAGTTGGACACGACTGAAGTGACTTAGCAGCAAGTACATAAAATAGGCAGGAAGAATTCCCAACAAGCTCACAGTGATAGTTCCCTCTGAGTAGTGGGGCCAAGTGCTTGGTTAAAAGATAAAATCTTTTCTCTGTAAGATTTTATTTAAAAAAGAAAATCTAGAACCAATACGGTGAGCTGTTAATGGTGGTAAATTCAGGACGTTAAGAAAATGGATACTTGCTATGTTATTCCCTGTACTTCTCAGTTTTAAAAAATTTCTCAAGAGAAATGGTGATATTTTCCTAAATGCTTACAAAGAAATATTATTAATACAAAAGGCAAACTGTTGCCAAGGACAGAGTGTCATTATGACAAAGTTCTTTGATAGATGCTAATCACCAAGATTATTTTTTAGCAAAATAATGATCTTTACCATTCAAATTACAAAATTACCCAGTGGACCAGATCATTTACTTTGTCCTCCTAGTCCCAAATGGACTTGTTTTACCTAATAACCAGTAATGACTCATGTGTATTAGAGATCTGCAAGAAATTACAGATAGCACCAATATCAGAAAATAATTAGAAGCATCCAGCACCTACTACTCACTGATGTATTATAATAGCTCCCATAGAAATATGATGGTTTAAATTACCTAAGAAAACACCATAATGAACAGACTGCAGGGTACCTGTACAGTGGGCTTTATCCAGGTAGTAGTTCTGCAATTGTGATCCACATAGTACGATCTTCCTCTTTCATCTTGTTTTTCTTCCCAACCTGGTGGTAATCCAGATGAAGTAGGCAAAAGCTACAGTGAAGAATAACAGAATTAAATATTAATAAGAAAGAATCCTTCTTATTTATTGTATTTTATCATTACTATTTTTAAAAATATTTATTTTATTTATTTGACTGTGTTGGGTCTTAGCTGTAACACATGGGATCTTGGCTGCTGTATGCAGGATCTTTTAGCTGCAGCATGTGGGATCCAGTAACCTCATCAAGGATTGAACCCAGGTCCCCTGCATTGCAAGCATGGAATCTTAGCCACTGGACTACCAGGAAAGCTCCCAGAAAGAATCCTTTTTAAAGGACCATATCTCCTTTTTCACTCCTTTTTCACCTCTTTAAAATGAATCATGTTTTAAACCATATTTTAAAGTGCACAGCATTTCACTTAAAAAAAAAAACAGCAGAACAGACAATAATGATGCATGTGATAACAACATGAGAGTAGTAACAACCACCTACTGCTCTCACACTGATCATGTCATTTAACTTCCACACAAATCTTAATGAGATAATTAATATTACTGGCCCATTTTTACTTATGAGAAAACTGAAGTTTTAGAAAATGGAAGTAAATTCCTAACAGATAACACTGCTATAATGCAGCTGAGATTTGAACACAGGTAGTCAAACTCCATAAATTATCACCCATATGTGTCAAGTCAAAAGTTACCCCCGCTTTGTTTCTGTGGGGGCTGGGGAAGTGCTGATTACTGTAGCTTGTTGTTAATGAACAAAAGAGGTCTATTTTTCCAGGTTTACTGAAAACAGTCCAGGTCTGACCTTCCTATTGTCTTTTAAGTTAGATTAGACTCTTCAACATTTGGCTTGGTTCCCTAATGTGTCTTACATGTTAATATAAAAACTATGACCACTAGTCTGTTCACTAGATACACTGGCCTGTAGATACACAGAGGTAGATGTACATTGCTGACAGTTGCAATGAGCTCTGAGTCTATAAAATAATGGAATTCAAAGTTGCCTGGCATTACAAATGTCTAACAGCTAATGAGTAGATAAATGGGATGTAGTAGACACATCTACAATGATGGAATATCATGAGCTACTGAAACATGTAGCAACATGGATTATCTCAAAAACATCGTAGTAAGGGAAAGAAGCCAGATGCATAAGATGGCATACTGTATGATTCCACTTACATGAAATTCCTAGAAAAGGCAAAACGAGCAACAGAAAGCAGACGAGTAGTCACCTGGGGCTAAGAGTAGGCATTAGGATTAAGAACACTTTTTGTGGTGATGGAAGTGTTCTCAAACTTGACTGTGGTCATGTTTGCACAACTGTATAAATTTACTAAAACTCATTTGTGTACTTAAAAATGGGTGGATGTTACGGTATGTAAATTATACTTTAAGAAAGCTTTGTGAAAGCAAACAAATCTCTAATCAATGTATTAAGAAGGAAAAGGCATGGGAATAGCTTTTCCAGTACACAAAATGTAAATCATCTCTAGATTCTGTAGCTCATTTGGTGCACCTAAAATTGTTTCTTGGATGACTTCCTGTCAGTGAATCAGAAATTCACCAGTTTCACTGTATAGAGGACAATGAGAAATGCAGCGGGAGAGACACCTAGGGATCTCAGTTTAAGTGGCTCCAGGTGAGTGGACAGAGGATGACATCTCATAGCATTATGGATGGCATCATCAACTCAACAGACATGAGTCTGAGCAAACTCTGGGAGATGGTGAAGGAAAGAGAAGTCTGACATGCTGCAGTCCATGGGGTTGCAAAGAGTTGGACACGACTGAGCAACTGAACAACAATAAATTGAGTGGAGATGGCCAGACATGGGGCACTAAGGGAGAGGAAGGCGAGGGAGGGCAGTCTTTCTGTGGCATCCACCTTTGTGCTGAAGGTTGATACCGACTGGGCAAAATGCACAGGTGGGTGCCCCCACCTCTTTCCTCTGCACAGTGCTCAAGTTCCTCTCTTGGTGCAGTGCCACCTTTTTAGAAGGATCAGCCAATTCAAGGCCTTTTGTGAATTCCTTTGCTGGAACCCCCATAAAAGTAAAAATAACCCCCACTTTTCAAAATTAATATATAGGCTGCCATTCAAAATCACAAACTGTTGGTAGAAAAAAAAGTGAGGTGGCCATTCCAAGTGGGAAAGTGGAACACGCACACACCCAGAAAAGGGAGAGAATTCATAGGAACGCTGTTTGGAAGAAAGAGCCCAGCAGGAATGAAGGTGGTGGTGGTGGGGTAGTCCATAGGTGGCTAAGGGATAGGGGAGGCTCAAGGAGCTGGGAGCCTGGACATTTACATTTAGTTTAAAAAAATAAGTGGGGACCATATAAGGAAGAGACAAACTCAAAGCAGTGAAAGTGAAACTTGCTCAATACTATCCGACTCTTTGCGACCCCATGGACTGTAGCCCACCAGGCTCCTCTGTCCATGGGATTCTCCAGGCAAGAATACTGCAGTGGGTAGCTGTTCCCTTCTCCAGGGGATCTTCCCAACCCAGGGTTCGAACCCAGGTGAGAGCTGAGTCAGAAAGAGGATGGAGGCTGGGAGACTAAAAGGCCTGAAGCTATGAAGTCTAAGCTCTAGTCAAGGTCATGGCTAGAGATGCTACTGAAGAGGCAGTGGATGGTTTGGCAGCCTGGAAAACAAGACTGAGAAGGGGGTTGACAAACTCCATCCTGGCTGCTGAGCCTGCCGACACATGTGCACACCCGCCCATATGACCAGCTGTTGATGTAGCTTCATGTCTGGGGCAGAAACAGCTGCAAGACACATAGGCTGGGCACCGGGCAGAGGCCCCTGGATGCCACAGTCCTGATCAGTATGCGATACATCCAGCCTGCACAGCACTTCACCTGCCAAGCCTGAACGCCACCCACAGCCACTGGCATGTGGGGACTTGGCTTTCTCACTATGAGAGAGACAGTTCTCTGGGTTTTGTCCTTAAAGGGCCTACCTATCCCATTCCCCTCCCCCAACCTCATCCCCCAGAGCCCAGATACTATGCTGGAGCAAACATTCATATTCAGTGTTCAAAAAAAAAAGTTGCTGAGTCTTATATTTTTATTGAGGATTGAGGGGAGGGGCTAAAACTTACCACAGGAAGTGTAGGCTGTTCCTCAAAAGTATAGGCTTGTAAGCTGCCTCTTCTGCTGGAATGATTCTTATATATAAAAAAAGGACAAGATAACTTTAGGTCTCCGCTTTGTCTCTGAACGGCAGATAAGGTAGTGGGATGGGTGTGATGGGGAAGAAAAATGAACACCCCCTCCACCCACATGGAGATTCTCTCAGCCTCGCTCAACACCAAACACCTTCCAAATTCCAGCTCACAATTCTCCCCCTGAGTCCTAGACCGTCTCCTGGACACCATTTCTTGAATGTCTAACAGAGAGCCCTTTATTGTATTCAAAACTGAACTCAGTTTTCCCCTGTCCACACCCACTCAAATCCGTTCCCTCTCAGGTATTCCTCGTCTTCAGTGGGCAGCCTGGGAGGCCAGCAGCTGCCCCCTAGGCAAACATCGTCAGTCCCCTGAGTTCTCCCCTCCTGTCCCTATGGCCAAATCAGTCACCAGATGCTACGCATTCTATTTCTTTGCAAGCTCTCAAATACATTTCCCTTGCACTTTAAAAAAATTTTCAAGTTTTCATCACTTGTCACTTTGACTATTAACTGTGGCAACATCCTAACAGATTTGACTGCTGCAAGTCTTTTTGCTTAAATCTGCTCTCCATACCACGAGTTGCAGCCAGAGAGTGTTCTGCAGCACAGACTTAATCACCATTCTCTCAGAGCCTTTCAATGACTTCTTCCGTCACTAGGGTAAAATCTGCAGCACAGAACACAATGTGGGTGAGCTTCCAGGGCTGACTCCAGCCCTCTTACCTCACAAGCCACCCTCTGGACATTCAAGATTACTTGTTTCCTAGAAATCCAGTATTTTTTCTTTCCTGTGCTTTTATATGCATGCTGCTGTCACTTTCTGAAATATTTTAGTTTGGTTACTTAATGACATTAACATTTATAATATATGTAGGACTTAATTCAGAGGAGCCACTGTAGGATTGTTTACAATAACGAAGAACTGTAAACGATCTGAAGTCCATCGAAGGAAACTGGAGAAACAGCTTAAGGGTTACTTAGGGAATGATGTTTGATTATTTTGGTGGTGGTGGTTATAAAAAGAGCACTTCTATATTTACTGAAATGGTCCAATGTCTATGATACAGTACATAAAAAATAAGTTACCAAAAAGTGTGTGCAAGATGATCTCAGGCTAAAGAACTGATATACAAATATGTGTGCATGCATCTTTATGCACACATAGAAAATGTTTAACACTATATATACCAAACCACTTATACCCTGAGAAAACCATTAACTGAAAAATATACATGTACCCCACTGTTCATTGCATTACCACTGACAATGGTAGGACATGGAAGCAACCTAGATGTCTGACAGACGAATGGATAAAGAAGCTGTGGTACATATATGTAATGAAGTATTATTCAGCCATAAAAGGAATGCATTTGAGTCAGTACTAATGAGGTGGATGAACCTAGAGCCTACCATACAGAGTGAAGTAAGTCAGAAAGAGAAAAACAAATACTGAATATTAACATGTATATATGGAATCTAGAAAGATGGTACTGATGAACCTATTTGCAAGGCAGCAACAGAGATGCACACACAGAGAACAGACTTGTGGACGTGAGGAGCAGGGGGAAGGAGAGGGTGGGACGAATGGAGAGAGTAGCATGGAAACATACACTATCACATATATAACAGCCAGCCAGTGGGATTCCGCTGTGTGACTCAGGGAGCTCAAACTGGTGCTCTGTGACCACTGGGGAGAGAACAGGATGGGAGGTGGGAGGGACGTTCAAGAGGGAGGGGACATATGTATGCCTATGACCGATTCATGCTGATGTATGGCAGAAATCAACACAATGCTGTAAAGCAATTATCCTTCAATTAGAAATAAATGAAAAACAAAAAAATATGGTGCATGTGTGTGTATGTGCATCTACACACACACAATGAAATATTATTCAACCATAAAAAAGAATGAAATAATGCCATTTGCAGCAACATGGACAGACCTAGAGATTATCAAACTAAGTAAAAGAGAAAAATATCATATGATATCACCTACACATGGAATTTAAAATACAACACAAATGAACTTATCAACAAAACAGAAACAGACTCATAAACATAGAGAACAGACTTGTGGTTGCCAAGGGTGAGGAGAATGGGGGAGGGGTGGACCAGGAGTTTGGGATTAGCAGATGCAAACTATTAAATGTAGAATGGATAAACAAGAAGGTCCTACTGTATAGTACAGGAAACTATATTCAACATCCTGTGATAAACTACAATGGAAAAGAATATGAAAAAGAATGTGTATGTGTATATATATATATATAACTGAATCACTGTGCTGTATACCAGAAATTAATATAACATTGTGAATCAACTATATTTCAATAAAGTAAATTTAAAAAACAATATATGCCAAACCATTAATGGCAATTGATGGAGCATATGTCAGAGGTAAGATGGAAAACTTAATTTTTATTTTATACACCTCAGTACTGTTTTAATTTTTAACCATGACCATACAATACTTTAAAAATAATAAATTAACTTTTTTGAATTAATATGCACATGGTAAGAAATTCAAAAGGTACGAAAGATATATGCTCTGCTCACCATGTTTTTCTCTTTAGAGCTGAGCAAGGTTACCTAGTTGAGTTTTCAAGAAATATGATACACACATTTATTCTGACATGTAAATAATTTTATAAATGGTAACACATCAACCACACTGCTCAGTACCTCAGTTTTCCACTGAGCAATATTTCTTTGTTCCATACAACATATGTATTCAAAGATAATTCATTCTTTTCAGGGACTACATAGTATGCCATTGTATAGATGCCACCTATTACTTTAGTAATTAAAAAAATAAAAATAACAGGAGGAAAAAGAATAGGATGTCACCAGAAAAATCAATATAGTTTATCCTTTAAGTCTTTGACTGATCTCTCCCACTCCTCAAACAAAAAAATGAAATGACATGAATGGAAGATAGATGGATGGAAGAAAGGAGGGGAAGGGAGCAGGCAGGCCTATCTGCTCTTGGATATTCACACAGGCAATTACATAGAACTGTCTACACTGAAGCATCATGAGAAAGGTGCTAAAACAGAAGTCAACAAATTTTTCTGTTAAGGTCCAGATAGTAAGTAGTTTTTGTTGACTATATCGTCTCTGTTAATTTACTGTGAAAGCAGCCATGGGCAATACTTAAACAGATGGGTGAACTGTATTCTAAAGATATTTTAACCAGCATAAAACCAGTGTGTAGTCAGCCCTCCATATTTACTGACGGAATGGAAAGTGCAGAATTCCAAAAGGAAATGACCACAATATCCTTGGACACCTCTTTGTCTTCCATTGAAATGTCTCCCTTGATACAGATGAGAGAGTTAGCCACAAGGATCCCATCAGGGCAGTGTATGTGGGAATACTGACTTCTGGACCCCAGAGATAGCAAGTTTATAGTGGCT
This sequence comes from Odocoileus virginianus, assembly GCF_023699985.2. Classification (NCBI taxonomy): domain Eukaryota; kingdom Metazoa; phylum Chordata; class Mammalia; order Artiodactyla; family Cervidae; genus Odocoileus; species Odocoileus virginianus. Next base: position 43,186,748 of record NC_069679.1, on the reverse strand, counting down.
GCTGGAGTGAGAAGGTCATCTATCTCCTTGTTTAGTCAAAGTATATCAGCTCTTTTTCACATGTGTGTTGGTGACATGTGTGGTATCCCTGAAAAGGAGAAGAGTAACCCCAAGCACCCAGGACTTGGCCTGGCACTCAGCACAATTCAAGACAAAATCAAGACTACTTTGTAATCATGCCTAAACACAGCAAAACATGAACACTGTCCAAACCACAAGATACCAAATATCTCCCTATCCTGGCAGATACAAGTGACTGCTGCTTTTTGCTAATCATAGCTTTAGCCTTGCTACAGATAAGATTTAAGACACCACATCACAGAATTATCCCTGCTTCCTGATAGCATCCAATGTGAGGTCCTGCTTCATTAAACCCTCCTGAAAATTGCCTAACACAAGTTGAAATCCTTTAAGTCTTTCATAACATACTATTACCAAGATGTTCATGGTTTGTATTCCCCTTGCTGGAATGAGTAATAAACTCAACTTGTTCAATTACAAGTGTGTTCCTAATAGTCTATGGCTGAGGGCATTGATTTATGTAATAGATAATTAGACTCCAATGACCATTTGGATTTTCTACAGCTCTGCTCCATACTGTTAGTGGGGATATTTGAAAATGGCCATACTGTAAAGTACAAAAGTCCCTAACACATTATTATGTGCAGCTTAAGACAATATTTTGTCATCACAAGAAAAAAAAACATGGGTGTTGTATATTAACTAAACTTACAATTTTGCAATACATAGATCAAATCATTATGTTCTATACCTTAAACTAACACAATGTATTATAATGTCAATTATATCTCAACAAAAATGGAGAAAAAAGACAACATTTTATGCAAAGGTTAAATACTGAATGGAATAACATGTGTGTGTGTGTGTGTGTGTGTGTGTGTGTGTGTGTGTGTGTATACTCAGTTGCTATGTCATGTCTGATTCTTGCAACCCCATGAACTATGTAGCCCACCAGGCTCCTCTGTCCATGGGATTTCCCAGGCAAGAATATTGCCAGGTTGCCATTTCCTTCTCCAGGGGATCTTCCTGACCCAGGGATCAAACCCACATTTCCTGCATTGGCAGGCAGATTCTTGACAACTGAGCCACCAGGGAAGTCCACATGTATTTATATATAAAATACAAATATAATATTTATATATAAAAGTATAAAATCCTGAAGCTCCACCAAAATCTAAGAAGCATCTTACTGAGTTGGATACTGGCTGGCCACTGGCTGAATTTCCACCAACAGTGAGTCTGGCATTCAATTCTTCTGCAAGATGAGTCTGGACATCCAAGTTATTTGATGGTGGAGATGAAGGGAAGGCTTGATGGCCGTACATGGTGGCTTCATCTTCTCTTATAATTTCCCAGTTCTAAAATGAACAGAAGCTTAAGCTACATACTTGAATCAATTGCTATAACATATATCTACCAACAAGAACGAGAAAATGATTTCTACCTCAGAAGATTCTCGGTTGTCAACACTTTCTGTTTCCTCAGATATCTGTCTCCTGGTGGTAAATGCACGCTGGGCTTGCAGTTGAATGTTACCATTCTCAGCATCTGTTAGGTTGTCCCTGCATTAGAAATGTAAAAGCCATCACTCACGCCTGATGAGAGTTAAAATGATAGCTAAAAAATTCTGTGTTCATTTAGAAAGTATCCATATTAGATCAGAATTCATTGTTTGGACCCAAAGGCTAGTTCAACATGCTCAGGTTAAGTTGTAGGCACAACAGTACCCTCAGAGTACCTTACGGAGTTAAAAGTTTTTGTGAAAATGGGTAACGTGCATAATATTTCATCACTGTACCTAGGGAAATGTCTCCTGTGTATGGGCACTCAAAAATATTTGTTGAATGAATGAACACCTGAGTGTTGCATAAGTAATTTTATTATATTATTATTTCACCATGTTATTACAAGAGCAAAATCTGAAGTAGCTCTAGAAAGTTCATAAAACAGAAGCTTTTTAAGAGTTGCATTTATATCTTCATGAATTAGAAAGTAACATTTTCCAGAACTGGTCTCAAGCCAAGGGTCTGCCCTCTAGTTTCCCATGCATGAATGTAGAAGGCAGAAGGAAAGACAGTATAAGGATATCATAATTAAAAATGTAATAGATTATAGATTAAATGGTATCTGTTTTTTTATCATATACAGTAATGGGCCTGTTCTGAAAAAGCACAGTAGTAAAGGAATGTCTGAATTTAGGAAAGGCATGGTAAATCAGACTGCATATCCTTTCCGCAGTCATTCATTAGTTATACTACTCTAGCTAGTCATGTTTAATATAGCCAGACCATAAGATCAAGAATTTTGTATAAGTATTTAATAACAAGATTACTGTTAATTTACCTAGTGCCATATAAGCCCAGGATATTCAGAAGACCAATTCTTGCTGTACAGTTGCTGGAGAAAACATAGTGGTCCTAAGGGAATGCCTCATACATTTTTCCCCCCTAAATAAATGATTTTTGCTGGCTGAAAGCAACCTCAACCACAGTGAACGAAATGTGATTCTGCTCAAGTCAGGCTTGCCACAATACAGAGATATACAACAAGAAGTTTCAGAATTTTATCATGCATTCAGTCTTGTAATCTGTATGCCATTCTACAGAGAGCAATGCCTCTGTGACACGAAGCAGCTGGATCATCAACTTGCTCTGGAAGCATCAGAGAACAGAAAACGTCTACAAAAGTGCTTGGGGATTTCCCTGGTGGTCCAGTGGTTAGGAATTTGCCTTCCAATTGCAGGGGATACAGGTTCAATCCTTGGTCGGGGAACTAAGATTCCACAAGCCGTGGGCAACTAAGCTGCTGCTGCTGCTGTTGCTGCTAAGTTGCTTCAGCAGTGTCCGACTCTGTGTGTCCCCATAGACGGCAGCCCACCAGGCTCCGCCATCCCTGGGATTCTCCAGGCAAGAACACTGGAGTGGGTTGCCATTTCCTTCTCCAATGCGTGAAAATGAAGTCGCTCAGTCATGTCCGACTCTTAGCGACCCCATGAACTGCAGCCCACCAGGCTCCTCCGTCCATGGGATTTTCCAGGCAAGAGTCCTGGAGTGGGGTGCCATTGCCTTCTCCAGGGCAACTAAGCTGGTGTGTCACAAACAGAGAGGACACATGCTGCAACTAGAGAAGCCCGAACGCCACAACTACCGAGCCCATGCACTCTACAGCCCTCACACTGGAAAAAGAGAAGCCTGTGTGTGCAGCCATGAAGACCCAATGCAGCCAAAATTAAGGAAAAAAAAGTGCTTGAGCCATGTGTGTGTGTTCAGTTGCTCATTGTGACCCCATGGACCATAGCCCACCAGGTTCCTCTGTCCATGGTATTTTCCACGGCAAAAATAATGGAGCAGGTTGCCATTTCCTAGTCCAGGGGATCTTCCCGACCCAGGGACTGAACCCACATCTCTTGCATCTCCTTCACCGGCAGGCAGATTCTTTACCACTAGTGCCACCTGGAAAGCCCCATTTATAAATACCAGCCCGATGATAATAAAAGAAAAATATCACTGAGGAAACATAAATCAGAATGCCTGAAAGGCCATTCTGTCCTTGATTTGGATACATCAGAAATTATGTACACATTCACCAGACTGGTAAATGGGTGTTTAACAAAAGAACTTATTATTGAGTCCTTTATACTTTATAAGTAATTTCTGTTTTAAAAACACTGTGCTGTAGAAATCAACTTCTCATTATATTTTAGTAACAAACTAAAAAATCTCCAAGATTTTCTAAATCAGTCTAGAAAGAAAAATGTTCCTTTTGTGTCTATATAATAATTTAAAACAGAAATAACTGACAATTCATTAAAATTAAAGAAGCAATCAGAAGGCTGATATTTGTAATTCAAATACTTTTTAGTACTATCAAATCATTTTAAGAAAGAAACACCTATGATAGCACTTTTTATGCCCTGTGCCATAAAAAAAATCCTAGTATTCTTGCAGTCTTTGGATTCCCATACTATTATGAATCCATTTGAGTCATGACTTCAAAATGAAAATCAGTGGTCAAAATGTATTCAGATTACAAACACGAAAGTCACTAGCACGTACTGAGGGGTTGGTCTTTTCCACTGTGTTCTTCTAGATTCATGGTTTACATAGTAGGTCCTTCCAAGGATATCTTGTCTCTCTTCCCATCCTGGAGGTAGAGGAGAAGGTTCCTGTTGCTGCTGCAAATGGCAAGCAGCATCTGGTTGGTCCAAAACTACCCAGCCAGGCTGAAAAACAGAATGGTGACAATTAAGTTTATGCTTAACTTTTTTTAACCTTATAAATTAATGCCACTAGCACCACCTGGAAAGCCCATAAATTATGCTAGAGGAAATTTTAAGAGATTAAGCATACCCAGTTTCATAAACTATGCAGACAGAATGAGCACACTGTCAAGTTTTAACACCTAACAGGAATATCTGACGATAATTAAGGTTGTTTTTTTTTTTTCCCCCAAAATGATAACACTTAGATTTTGCTTGAATTTAATTTTTTTTTAATTTTTTTGAAAAAAATTAAAACATGTCTAATAGGAGAAAAAGAACTTGGAAAACTTTAAAATAAACAGCATTGGAAGACACTAAGAAATGGAGAAGCACACTTCAACCTTACACTATTCTCTAAATTATAAGCAGGGATCGTGTCTTACTGGGTATTGTCTCTCTCAGAGAGCAAGCACCTTGCTAATTGTGGAAGTAAATAACTCTCTGAAACCTGAAAAAAATTGCTGTATGAAGGTCAAACATGTAGAGGCATGATAGGCAAGGGCAAATGATTTAGAAATGGTGATTGAAAAGACATTATGATTCTCTGGTCTGACTTTTCTCTTTCTCCTCTGGACCATGGAATGGCATTTTGGTCAAGTCATAAAACAGCCAAAGAAAGAAAGTTTTGTTTTGTTTATATGCTAGGAAGGCACTGGAAATTTCCTCTGAGACTAGCAAGCGGCAAACATACAAAAAAACCTTAGCTAGGGTAGTTAGAGTAAGGAATTATTTGAAAAAAGTAGCAAGGGTTAATGACATGATTTTATATGAGAAACCTCAAAACAGAGAAGGCAGTCAGGAAAAGGTTCTGCTACACACCGATATGGTTAGGAAGCATAAATAAACTATCAATGAAAACTTGAAAACTCTCCTAAAAGGTACACAAGAGAAGACCTGACTGAACGAAAAGACAATGTGATCTTGGCTAGGGAGATTTAATCTCACAAACACATCAATTCTCCCCAAGTTAATTTATAAAGTTGTCAAGATTTAAATAAGACTACATCATGGATTTTTTAAAATAACATGACAAAGCAATTTTCAAATTCAAACAGACACAAAAACAAGCAAAAATAATCGGCACAATTCCAAAAAAGAGTGAAGATAAACTTTATCAGATAAAACATACCATAAACCACAATTAATTAATAGAATTGGAAAGCTAAGAAAGAGAATCCAATTTATAGAATTCAGTATATGATACAGGCATTTCAAATCTGTGGGAAGATAAGCAAATTACTTAGAAAAAAAGAATGAAAAATTATCTGGACTGCTACTTCATACCTTGTAACCAGAATGTTACAGATTGAGCAATATTTAAAATGTTACAAAGTAAAACCAAAATGTATTAGAACAAATCTAGGGATATTAAAAAAGTATATTCTAAGAGTAAAAAAATCCATTAAGTATGACATCAAACCCAGATGGCCTAAGAGGCTGAGTGATTTGATTACAATCCCCCAAATTTGTACATGGCAAAAACTACTAAATAAAAGTGAAAAAAAAAAAAAAGAGAGAGACAAACTGGGGAACATATTTGGTACCATAATAATAGGTAAAAAATAATTTCCTTAATATATAGAGAGTCTTTTTTCCTTCCTAGACACTGGGGATCTAGCATTGGAGGACTGCCGTGCCAGCCAGTTGATGGTTTAGAAGACAGAAGAGAATTCTTCTCTCTTGGAAGGTGGGGTCTGAACAGGAAGGGTCAGGGAGACCTCGGGAAGAAAACGATCATTTTCTGGCAGCAGACAGAAAAGGATAAGGTTGCAGCAGGGTTGATCTTTGGCTAGTTCCAAGGAGAGGGTTATAGACTGAGGTGGAATGGAAGGTGAGGCATAGGAGAGGGTTCCAGGAAAAGAGATATGGATGGGAAGTAAAACAGATTCCTTCTCTTTCTCATTATTTATTTTTTTTCTTTTTATCTCTTCTGTAGGAACTGACATCTCACTAATTTTGTTTCTTTCTTTTTATTGCCAGAAACTCCATTCTCTCTCCCTTCCCTCTACCTTTCCTCTCCATCTGTGTTTAACCTTCCTTCTCTCTCTCTTGCTTCCTTTCCTTTAAATGATCATGATAGAAGAACTATATACCTAAAAATCAGTCTTGTACATATCAAATCACATTTTATTTCTCTGGTCTCAATTTTAAAAGCATGTGAGTTGAATTTTTATATTTCAACCTCTTGGGAAAAAAGGACCAATTTTTAAAAATATGGTCACTGATTATATTTCTGCAGATTAATAAAATTCATTAATAAAAAGGTCCTCCCTACTGCTGTAAAGGATTATAAAAATATTCAGAGCTTGGAAAATGGTACCAAAAATATTTTAGAATCTTCTTAAAAGATTTCTCTATTAAAGGTCTTTTTATTGAGTTTATGTTACGCAAGCAAACTTCTGGAGGGGAAAAAAACTAATTTAATTAAGGGCCTATTTTTTAAAAACCTGTTTCAGTTCAAGGAAGAAGCATAGTTACCCATTTGTTTACTCATTTCTAAATATGAACATTGTTTAGAAAGAACGGGTTTTCATTTTCAGTATAGAATGCCTCCCTATTAAACATGTATCAGCTAATATTCTTCACAAAATAATTTTCTAAGGATCAATGTATGTTACTTAATTACTAACCTCAAAGCTAACGTGCAACTGCCCATAACTTAACAGTCAAAGATGGTCAAAAAGAAAGGATTCAGAGGTACACCAAACATTATTATGTAGTAATCACATAAAATACATAGAGCTAAACCTAAAGTTACAAGGGGTACAAAAAAAAAATTACATAATTATGTACTATAGTCACACTTTACCAAACTTTATCCTACCAGGGTACACACTGCCTAAGAGTGAGCCTCTTTTGAAAATTACAACTATTTTCTTTAAATGGTAGAATTTTACATATTCAGTCACAAACCAGATGTCAAAGACAAGACTTCTCTGGTCATTAGCTACACAGAAGATAAATAAGCACAGATTCATGTGTTTGAATTCCTAGGGCCTTTCATAAATAAACTCCTACATGCTTACATCTACTGAAATTATAAGGTGCATTCTGAGGGAATTCAAACTTGAGACATGAGACCACAAAATGAAGCGAAGCAGCTCTACCCACAGAAACTGAACTGTGAATAAGGTACCTGTGATACATGCGTGTGGGCAAAACTTGGAGCAGGTTACCAAATAATGAAATGCTGTTAAAAATTTTTAAGTTACTAAATAAAGAATTTTCTTTCTTTATAGCAGACATCCTTCATTTCAAACAGAATTCCATTATTCAGGTTTCCCTGTGCACTAAAATGCCAGTTAGAGAGAAAATTCAACTCAATAAATTCCTAAATTAAAAAAAAAAGATTATTATATGACACATCACAGAAAAACTAAAAAGAAAAAAAAAGAGGTATCAAATAAGGGCATTAGACATGAGAGAGGATATTAAGTTTCTTTGGTCACCAGAGTAATAAGGCTAACTATTTAAAGAAAAAAGTTCTTTCTTTCTGTTGTTATAGATTCCCCCACAAAGTAAAATCTCATTAGTGCATATAAAAAAAAAATTCCCAGGAATCTTTGTCTCAAAAGCACTGCTTGTTATCAAATTTTCTCAAGATGTTTGGGTGTGTGATGCAGAGCCCAGCCCTGGGGAAGGGTCCCTCAACCTGACGGTCCTTCTGGAGACTTTAGCAGACCCTTCGTCACAAAAGCAGGACTCCTGAGAAGAGGCACACACACAACCCCTCCAAAGCAAACCAATGCCGCAGCAAGGGTGCAGTCAATGTGGTTAGAATAAGGTGCTACCTTCTGATGATAATGTTTGTTAAGTGGGAACCTCAAGGGGCAAATGTTTTTGCTCCCTCTTCAGATCACGAACTTCTTGTGCTGGAAGAAACCCTAGAGGGTAGCAGTACACCCTGTCACTCTGCAGAGGAAGAGCCTGAAGTCCAGAGAGGGCTGAGGCTCACATGGTCACTCAGCTCACAAGCGGCAGAGCTTGCGGCTAGGGCTCCAGGCCCCAAGTCCCTGTCCAGTTCTACTCCAAATACGTGTTCTCTGCCTCTTCTTCACTTACCCCAAATGCAGGTGGCTCTGCCCAAATCCTTGACTGCGCTGCCTCTTATCCTGTCACCCATGAAGATGGTTAACCTCTTTTGGCCCCCAATAAATGGCTTTTTATTAGATCAGTTGAATTTTTTTCCTCTCTCTTGGTCTCCTTTTCTATGAGCCCTCCCACACCCACTCCAACCATGATAGGAAAGGTAACAGGAATTACATTTCATAAAGGAGTTCCTAATTAGCATCTTCAAATTTTCCATATATTTAACTTAAAACAATAAATTGTGTTCTTACTTTAATAGAGGGGGCACATGACATGGTTTTAGAAAACTCTGAAAAACTAGAAACAGTTAATGACTTAATTACAACAAATGCTTTCATTCATAAACATTGTAATCTCTATTCCTTAAGCTTTAAGAATGCCATCAGTAATGGCCATTCATTTCACAGAAATATCCTTAGAGGAAAGAAATGTTTAACAAATTCTTGGGTAAAATAAACAAATGTCTAGGGAAGTAATTTTTATTGCACACATTTAACTTTATTAAGTAGTTATTTTTTCTTTAGAGTATAGTAAAATAAGAAATTGGATATTTTTCTTCTTAGTTTAACCAAATATTTATAAAATCTCACCTCTAATTCCTCAGCCTGTTCTGTGTTATCGTCTTCTGAGCCACTGGTTTTAGGTAAGTAAGTCATTTTTAATCTCAGATAACCTTTAACTCTTGATTTGTGACTGTAGAAAGAAAATAATAATTCACACAACTTTAACACTAAGAAGAAAACTATTCATTCAATAAGAGTTCATTGAACATCTACTAGCTTACTAGGAGAGATTCAAGACAAGTTTCAATGCAGAATAAAAGGAATAGATGGTGGAGAAAAAGAAACATCCATAAATAAATAATTGTTATGAGATAAATAAGGAACTGGAAGTTTAAGTGAAAGATCAGAGAGGTCTTGAAAAAGAAGCTGGTATCTGAGTTGGGCTAGAAGACTGGGGAGGATTTTGATCTATGGCAGTCAGGGAAAGGCATAAGAGTAGAGAAAAGGGCAAAAATAAGGAAATAGATGGGAAACCAGGGGTGCAGTTAAGGAAATGGAAGTAGCTGAGACAGGCTGAATTACAGGGTATATAAAGGAGGTGGGAATGGTCCAGCTGATGAGGTCTGTGTGAAGTAGAACTTTTAGATTTTATTTTGCATATAATTTGGAGGATAGGGAAAGGCATCCTCACAGATGTGCTTTAGGGATAATAATCTAGCCATGCTGTATAAGATAACAGAAAAGTAGAGAGCAAGGTCAGATAACTATCTGAAACCTAATGTCTTTGACAGCTGTTTGAATCTGTCATATAGTAATTTATCTAACCTACTTTCATACTGTATCTCATACCACCTCTTATAAAAATGAGTTGTCTAAGTTAAGGGTTGCTGCCCAGAGTAGTAATACTTAATTTAAAAAATTTTAAATTTATTTTTGCCATACCCACAGCATGTGGGATCTTAGTTCCCTGACCAGGGATCAAACCCATGCCCTCTGCATTGGGAGCATGGAGTCTTAACCACTGGACCACCAGAGAAGTCCCCTCATTCAATTTTTTTAAAAAAACCTGTCTTTCTTAAGATTTTAACTTAAGACCTAACTCTGTCTATTGCCCCCACCAATTCTATAATAGCATCCTGTTTACTTAGGAAATCCTTGCTTGTCATGGCTTTCTATATTGGTTTTTTGAATAATTTTTATAGATTCCAGTTATATAATAAGACATAAGAGTCCTAATCTTTCCTCTTGTCTTCAAGAGGTACTCCCCTATGCCACTCATTCTTTTTAGTTGTTCTCTACACAGTTCTCATGGATTTGGAAAGTGTCCTTCTCTGACTGGCCAGTAAACCCCCCAATGCTTATTTCCAGACCACTAATGTGACTCGTGTCTCCATAGTCAAGGGGGTATGAACACTCTATGACTTCTTATAAAAGACAGATACAGAAAACTTACTCAGGTAATATTTTATAGGAGAGTTTCTCTACAATGATAGGTTTTATTATGTTTTTCCAGCTAGATAATAAGCCTGTGGGTTTAAATCTATTGATGTTCAAAAAAAATCTAAGAATGTAGTTGGATAAAACTCTTTCTGCACTTGCAGCAATACCCAGTGCAGACAGAAGGTGTAAACTGTTATAGTGTTTTAAAGATAAAGATACCAGAAAGCATTCAACAAACTGAAAAGCAGGTTACTAGGGCAACCAAATAAGAGAAGAACTATTTAGTTATTCTTGGTATACAGATGTCACAATCAGTTCATAATTAAAGCAAGAAAAGGGACTCACATTGCACGACTTCTACAGAAATTAAATGTGACTTCTCTTATAGACAGAAAATATGAACACAGTCAAAGACCACTGTTCCCTTTATTTAAATTTATATTACAATGAATATTTAAATTTTTTAATCAAAAATTTTACTAAGTTCATTTGCATTTTCTAGTTTTAAAGAGAAAACAAATAGTTTTGCACAGATGTCCTTCCTCGGCTTTACTTCGACCTTTTTGTCAGTAAATTCCCATACATGTCTTAACTAGATTTTACTAGATTATGTGGTACAGAAGATCAAAAGGTGTTTTATTTAAAGCTTAAACTTAAAAGTTTTTGACAAAAATCAAGTAATTCAGTTTAGGAAAATGGAATTATGAACATGCTATTTGGGTTTTAAATTACAGTCTTTGCTCATGCTATTTTCTCTAAATATTTGAGTTTTCTGAAATTTTTTTAAATGAAAGTATGCAAAATGTAGTTACATTTCCTTGAAAATGTTTTCGTATCAAGTTGGATTCTTTTTTCTGACTGTGCCACGCAGCTTAGGGGATTTTAGTTCCCCTACAGGGACTGAACCAGGGCTATGACAGTGAAAGTACGGAGTTCTAACCACTGGACCACCAGAGAACTCCCTAGGTATTTTTTCTTAGATAAACTGATGTTTGCAATTTTTCATTACACAGTATGACAAAATTACACACAGCATAAGATATAAAATACATATAAATTAATGACATATTTCATTCTTCTAGTCTGATAAATATTAGGGAGAAAAGTCCTTCCCAAAGGGGTATGATCACTTTTCTATATTTTCAGAATTTTTGTACTGTGCATATATAACTTTTTTTGATTTTTTGATGTGGACCATTTTTAAAGCCCTAATTGAATTTGTTATAATATTACTTCTGTTTTATGTTTTGGTTTTTAGGCTGTGAGGCATGTGAGATTTTAGCTCCCTGATCAGGGGTCAAACCTGCACCCCCTGCATTGGTAGGCGAAGTCCGAACCACGAGATCACCAGAAATTACTTTTTAATCAGAAACAGCAACAAAGCTTTAAAAAACTAATATTTAAAAGTAGCTTATTTACAAAGGTTTAAACTGATTTTCCAAAGAGGCTACTGTAAAGTATAATGATATTTTTAAAAAACCTTCATAAGCTATTATTTTATATTTACTAACCTTCTTGGATGAAGAACAAAATCCTTAAATGTATATGGTCTCTCCATTCTTGGATTTTCTGTCTAGAATAAAACAGTGGGTTTTTAAGATATAACAACAAAAATTTATACTTTTCAAGAATATTCATAAACTATGACCTAAGGCATAACTGAAGTTAGAAGTCAGAAAAAAGTAGATTTAGCTTATTAAATGGTTACAATTGGTGATTTGACAGTACTTTCACTTTCCTGCACTGTAGGAATTGCTCCTGGCAGCACAAGTCAGTATGACACTATCTAAGCAGGTGTTCGTGAAGCCAAAAGGAGGGTAAAAGCAGAAAAACACTAGAGAATGGTTAGTGTGTTTGCGCCCCAAAAGAATACGGAATATGTATTCAATAAAATGTTGGCATGGTTAGACCACAAAGGCAATTCTAGGAGAACAAAGAAAGTAAGCAGCTTGGAAAATAAGACTGAATTAAATTCATTATTAAAAGTTTGCAATGTCTAAAGACTGTAGAGAGACAATAAACATCTGAAAAGATTGATCAAGAATTACTACTTCTCTTTCTTAACAAGTTCAACAGTCCTTTGTTTTTATTATTCATTACTTCCCTGCTGCATTTGACATTGTTAAACTACCCATTACATCTAGAAACTCTTAAATTCTCATGACAACATTTCACTTGGTTCTTTTCTGTATTCTCTTGGTCTATCTTCTCTTTCTCCCCTGACAGAACTGCACTGATGAACTTTCAGTGTTTGGCCTTCAACGCTTTCATCCCTCTCATTTGGACAGTCCATCCTTCTCAGAGATTCTGCAGTTATCTCATCAGTGATAACTCTCAATCCTTCCAGACCCTTTTCCCTACACAATTTATTTTTATACCTCTTCAGTTGCCTGCTTTAAGTTTCATTTTTCTTGTTTTCTACTGGTATGCAATATGGCCAAAAATAAACTTACCATATCTTAAAAAAATCAAAGGCTTTCCTCCTACTCTTTCTGCTTGAGATACCACCCTTATCTCCCAAGTTCAACATGTGTTATCTTTACTTTCTGCCTTTTTTGTTTATTTCAACTGGAGCTCCTGGTCCAATAATATCCTGTAATGAAATATCTCCTGAATCTGTTCTCTTCTGTTGCTATATGCTTGGCCCAGATTCACTTTCATGCTCATGTTGTTGTAATTGATCAGTTTCTTTCTGTGAAACTAAGCTTTCCCCAGTCTAGTTTCTCAGTAAAATATTTTCAAACTGATCTTCCTCAAACAATGCTTTCATGATGTCAACCAACTTCAGGGGCTCTCTATTTCTTTCTTTTTTTTTTTAAATTCAGGCTCTTGTCATACCTTCTAAGTTCATTTAGGCCTTTTTTTAAAAAATTTAAATTTTTATTTTAATTAGAATATATCCAGTTAACAATGTTGTGATACTTTCAGGTGCATAGCAAACTGATCCAGCCATACATATAGTATTTCCAATCTCCCCCAAGTTCCCGTCCCATCTCTATTTCTTACTGGGGTTCATATAAGGGAATCTTCAAATTAAAATGGAAAATTGAGATATTTTCAGAAAATAAGAGGCTCAAGAATTAATAGCAGTACACATTTTACAAATCATATATTTACATTTACTATATTGTGTATCTGTTAAGGATTTATTAAAATAAAAAGAATAAACATAAAAAGTAAAATCATGGACATCTATACCAACCGGTAATGGATAAAGAGGAACATCCACTTGACCTAGGAAATCATCTCTTGTCTACAAAAGAAAAAAAGAAAAAAATAACATTAATAATATGCTTGATCTTTCTGGAAAACTTGGAGAGCTATTGTCATCATTCATAAAAATATATAGAAGTTTTTTGTGTTTCTTTGTTTAACCCTATGAAAGAAAAAATCAATGGAAAATAAAAGGTGACATGGTACAACTTCTGGTAAAGGCAAAATAGACTAAATTACATTGAGCCTTCTGAAGATAATAACTATATACTCTGAAAATATATTAAACAACTATTTGAAAGCAACATAGAATGACCAAAAGCAAGCGGAAACTAAAAAGGAGTCAGTCCTTGAAAGAATGAACTGTACTAGGTAGGATTCCTGTTTACATTGCTTTTCACCTGGCAATACTCCACAATTCATCTGAATGACTGGAACTCAAAGAGAAGTCTGAAATCTTACTCATTTGAGGAGTCTGAAAACTTACTTTAAAGTCAACAGTCTAACTGGAAAGTGAGGGTACAGCTCCCAAAGGGAAGAAGCCACGAGAGTCCCTCTAGATCTATGTATAAACTCTACCCAAGTTCCCAAAGGCTGAAAGGACTCAGTATAGATTTCACAGTGGATGTTTTCCTAGGGAAGCTAGCATTTAGAATTCAGTTACCAACCTGCTGTAACAAAAATCTTTTTGGGGAAAGATGATCAAACTCAATGTCTTCATCATGTGCCACTTACACAGTCCGAATACAATAAAAGTCACTAAGCTTACTAAGAAATAGAAAAACAGGACTCAGAAGCAAAAGGTAATTAATAGAAACGGACAAGATAAGTCAGATCTTGGAACTGGCAGAAAGGAAAATTAAAGTAACTGTTACAGAGATGTTCAAGGACATAAAATGGAAAATAAGGTCATAATAAACAAATATATGGGGAATCTATAAAAGAAATTAAAAATATAAAATGAAAGGGAAATTATAAAAGTGAGTTAAATGTATAGCTTGAAATCCATATATAACTAAAAAATCCAATATACAAATTGAAGATCAGTGGATCGGCTTAACATATGATTGAAAATGACTAGAGAAAAGTTCTGTGAACCTGAAGATACATCAGTAGAATTTATATAATATAAAAAAAGAGGACTTGTGGTAAAATACCAAGCAGTGTAATAGATATGGCAGTGAAGTTCCAGAAAGGAGAAGGGAGGAAGGAAAAGAAAAGAGAAAAAGAGAGAGACAGAGAAAAAAAAGATAAGGCAGAAAAATATTTTCAGAATAAAGTCTGCAGCTTCCCCAAATATTAACATCTCACATAACCGTAGCACAATGATCAAAACTAGGCAAACCCTTTTTAGAGGAAATATTAACCCTTCCGTTTATTCAGTCTTTTATTCTTAAGCTTTTTTAATTTTTTTAAAAAAACTATATATATATATATCAGACTGTAAATATCTGTCACCCATAATCTCAGTTGATTTAAAGTAAGTTTATGAGTGGCATTGGTGGTAAAGAACCAGTCTAGCAACGCAGGAGACATAAGAAATGCAGATTTGATCCCTGAGCCAGGAAGATCTCTTAGAGAAGGGCATGGCAACCCACTCAGTACTCTTGCCTGGAGAATCCCCTTGGACAGAGGAGATGGGTCAGGCTACAGCCCATAGGGTCGTGAAGAGTTGGACACAACTGAAGCGACTTAGCACACATGCAAGCTAATGAAAACCTTGACCCTCTGATCCTAGCTCCTCCCCTTCCAATCCTAGTTCACCAGGGGAACTAGGATTAAGTTAAGTAACTTCTCTGAGACTTTCTTGAATGTATCCATCCACATGCTTAATTTTTTTAAAAATTAAGGAATAATTGACATGCAACATTATATGAGTTTCAGATGTACAACATAATGATTCAATATTTGTATATACTGTAAAATAATCACCATTACAAAATTAGTTAACATTGGTCACCAAGCATAGTTATAGATTTTTTTTTCTTATGATGAGAACTTTTAAGATTTACTCTCTTAGCAACTTTAAAATATGTGATACAGTATTATTAGCTATAGTTACCATGCTGTACAGTAAGTCCTCATGACTTATTTATTTTAAAACTATGAGTCTGTATCTTTTGACTCCTTTCACCGATTTACCCGACTCCTCATCCCCTGCCTCTGACAACCACCAATCTGTTCTGTATAAGCTTGGTTTTTGCTTATTTTGTTTTTAGATTCCACATGTAAGTGAGAGCATACATTATTAGTCTTTCTCTGAGTTATTTCACTTTGCACAATGCCCTCGAGGTCCATCCATGGTGTTGCAAATGGCAAGATTTAATTCTGTTTTTATGACTGAATAATATTCCATGGTGTGTGTGTGTGTGTGTATTTTTGAACATGAGAGTGCATGTGTCTTTTCAAGTTAGTATTTTTTTCTTCTTTGGATAAATACCCCAAAATAGAATGGCTAAATCATATGGCAGTTCTAGTTTCAATTTTTTTAGAAATCTCCATACTGCTTTTCATAGCGGCTGTACCAATTTACATTCCTAACAACAGTGCATAAGGGTTCCTTATCTCTGCATCCTTGGCAGCACTTGCTACTGTCTTTTTGAAAACAGGCATTATGATGTGTGTGAGATTATATACCTCATTATACTTTTGATTTGCATTTTCCTTATCAGTTATAATGAACACCTTTTTGGGTGTCTGTTGGCCATCTGTATGTCTTCTTTGGAAAAACATCTATGTATAGCCTTTGTCCATTTTTAAATTGGATTGTTTGTTTTTTGCTATTGAGTTGCATAAAAAAACCAGGAATAACATTAACTAATCTACAGATCTTACTCAAATTTCACAAACTATCTTACTAGTCTTGGTCCAGGGTTCAATCTAGGATCATACATTACATTTAATTGCCATGTCTCCTTAGTTTCTTAATCTGGAAAGTACCTCAGTCTCTTTGTTTTCCATAATCTTGACATTTTAAAAGAGTACTGGCTAATTATAGGATATCCTTCAATTTGGGTTTGTGTATTGTTTCTTCATGGCTGAATTTAGGTTATGCATTTTTTGGTCAGAATACTATAAAAACGCTCTTGTGCACTTCTCAATGCATCATATCAGCAGGCAAAAACCCTGAATCTTACACATTATAGACAGTTAAAGATGATTAAATATTTGAGGAAAGTTTATTACTAGAAAAAAAAAGAGACCTAATCCAAAAGACAAGCAGCAAGAAGGGACTCAAATGAATAAGAATTAAGTCAGACTGCAGGAGAAATACTTGAGAAAAACTAATTAATGTTCTTGGAGATAAGAGACAAACATCTAGCAAACAGGATACAAAGTTATAAAAAAAGAAGCAATTAAAAAATAAGAAAGAACTCTTGGGAATTAAACATTATCTGAAATTAAACATTTAAGATAGAGTTAAAGAAATTTCTCAGAAAGCAGAACTAAAACACCAAAGAAAAAGACTGCAGAATTCCCCTAGTAAGGAAATTACAGGATAAATTCTAAAAGTCAATTTCTAAGTAACAGGCATTCCAGAAAGAAAAAAATACAGGGAAGGAATAATCAAAGAGGCATTTTAAGAAATTTTCCTTAAACTCAAGAAAATGAATTTTGACAGTGGAAGGCCTCACTGAGTATTAAGGAAAATGCTTGAAGAAAAGACCCATAGCAAAGCA
The DNA here is from genome assembly GCF_023699985.2 of Odocoileus virginianus. Taxonomy (NCBI): domain Eukaryota; kingdom Metazoa; phylum Chordata; class Mammalia; order Artiodactyla; family Cervidae; genus Odocoileus; species Odocoileus virginianus. Next base: position 43,169,541 of record NC_069679.1, on the reverse strand, counting down.
CATCACTGTGACATTTCAAAGCACCAGAGATAAAGAGATTCCAAGAGCTTTGAGAGATACAAAACAGATCATACTCCAAACTGAAAGACAAGAAATAATGCTTTCAAAATTCTGAGAGAGAAAAAAAAAATGTATCCTGTATAAAATTCTATACCCAGCCAAAATATCTTTTCCAATAATGAAAGCAGAATAAAGACACTGGTATTGTAAGGTAACAGAAGATATATTTTGCCAAAATGAGGGCGTATGCTAAAGAAAGATGCAGGGGATTCAAGACAGGAGAGAAGAAAAAACAATCTCTAACAGGGTTTTGTGAGAATTAAGTTATTTAATATACACAAGGTACTTTGCATAATACATAGTATGCAGTAAGATTCAATAAATGTTAGCCATTATATTTGAAATGCTAGATATTATAATGAAATCCCTGCTCCCTTTACCATGGACCCGTCTTTGGACATTTCAAATAGATACATACCATTAAAGGAGCATGACTGAAGAGGGAAGCCTAGCAAATTAGCTTAGTTTAGGGGCGTATTCCTATTCTTGAACATGAACTGATGATAATTTTTGAAATGGACAAGTTGCCTTTAATGATACCCCCAAGGCCATGCTGTGGTATATTTCTTTTGTTTTTATGGCAAGCAGATGTTATATCCCATAAACTTGATCTTTAAGAAGCTATGAATAACAAAGTAAAACAAAATACAGAAATACCTCAATCAGGATAACTGAGGGATAAAATATTTTGGTTAACTGAATTATCTAATTAACTTAGGTTTAGGCTTAACCAGGTAAAGAAACAAAACATTTTTGATGGATGCTGTCTTACTGAATAGCCTTTTCCACAGTAAACTGAATTCAGTGAGCATCTATCTGTTTGATGATTCATGATCTTTTAGTGCTTCAAAAACATTGATGTGGTCACTTATCACTAGAGTAACACACATAGAGAACAGGGTTTCTTAACATGGGCACTATTGACAATATAAGCCAGATAAACTTTTTGTTGCTGTGGGGTCTGTTCCATGCGCTGATGGATGTTTAGCAGCATCCTAGGTCTCTACCAATTAGATGCCAGTAGCACTCCTCCATCAGTTGTGATGACCAAAAATATCTCCTGGCATTGCCGAATGTCCTTTGGGTAGCAAAACTGTCCCTGGTTGAGAACCACAGCTATAAAACAGAATGTCTCAACCAATGAGCAAAAGACACAAAACAATGGCTTTACTGAGATATAACTCACATCCTATACAATTCAACCACTTAAAGTTTGTAATCAATTTTAGAACATTTTCATCACCCCCAAAAGAAAATCCATATCTATCAGCAGTCACTCCCCATTTCCCTCCTCTTTCTCTAGCCCCAGGCAACCACCAATCTACTTTATGTCTCTATGGCTTTACCTATTCTGGACATTTCACATAAATGAAGTCCTATATATGAGGTTCTTTATGACTGGCTTCTTTCACTTACAAGAAATGTTTTCAAGGTTCATTCATGTTGTAGCAAGTATCAGCACTTTATTCCTTTTTTATTGCTAAATATTATATTATATGGATATATCATATTGTTTATCTATTGATTAAATTTGGACTGTTCCCATTTTTTGGCAATTATAAATCAGACTGCTATGAATATTCTAGTACAAGTTTTAGTACTGACACATGATCTCATTTTTCTTGGGTATATTCTTAGGAGGAGAGTTTCTGAGTAATATGGTAACTCTTTAATCTTCTGAGGGACTGCCAGACTTTCCAAAGTGGTTGCACATTTTACATTCCCATCAGTACTGTAGGAGGGTTTTAATTTCTCTATATCCTTGCCAACTCTTGTTATTATCTATCTTTTTGATACAGCCATCCTAGTAGGTGTGAAGTGATGTCTCATTAAGGTTTGTTTGCATTTCCTTGATGATCAATGATGCTGAGCACATTTTCATGTGTTTATTGTGCTCCTTAGTTCTTAAAACCTCTTTCTTACTATAATCTTTCCTAGAGATTCAGTCTCCATTACAAAGGCAGTGCCTGGTCACTGTGGGACAGAAAGAAAACATCTTATCCCATATTCCTTTTTTCAGTGATTGCACTGTGTGAATAAGAGCATAGAGCAAAAAATTCCACATCCTGAAACATTCCCTTTCTCAAGTATTTCTAATATATAAAAATGCATTTTAGACAGTTCTTGCAACAAATCTTCCTTCTTTAAAAGAAGTGATCTAAAATGAGCTTCTTAACATCTACTTAAAATGAAATGATCCCAAAGAACCATATTTCTAACACTGGAAGAATGAACACATTTTCCAAACTAAAAATCAATGTGCATGGTCTGAGGCGATGGAGAATACAAAACTGGGAACTATCCTGGAAAGTCTGGGACATATGGTTACTATAAATATAGGACAATTAGAGGTTCTTTTTCCATTTACAAAGAAAAAGCAATAGTTTAAAATTCATTCCTATGAAGGCAAGTCAGTCTGTGATGTTCATTAATGTTTCCCTAGCCAACCAATTGTTCCAAACTGAATATTCAAGCATTTCTTTGTAAGAAGTATTTCCTATATTGAACTGCATACAGCTCACTTCGTAAAGTAAATTTGCATTTGGTAAAACAGAAGTCATTTAAAAATGTCTGAAAATCTGAGAAAGAATTTAGAACAGCAGGTGATTTTAAACAACCATCTAGGGTACAGTTTAGTCAGCAAACAACACTTTTTCCAATATCTAAAGATACAAATTTTAATCTCTTAAAACAATTTTTATAATATTAAAAGATAAAAATCCAAATTGCTATTTTTGCAAAACTTCAATTAGAACTATATACATGGCTCTAAGTTTATCAAGACAAACTTATTAACTTTGATAAACCTGCATAGCAGCTGAATGCTCTGCTTTACAAGAACCCAACGTTATAAAAAGAAGTCAGAATTTTAAAAACAGGTATGTTAAAGTGTCATAGCTTTAAAGAATACTTGGCTTTAAAAAGTGTTTCTACTAAATCTGAGTTACAGATAACTTCCCGGGGTAAATCTACTGTACAGAGCAAAATATTAAAGGAAGAATCACTTCCTTAAACCAGAGCCAAGCAACAGAGCCAAAGTTTTCTGCTGTAATATCCAACTTTTCATTTCAATCATACATTTTAATCACTAAAAATGAGCTTTACACCTGGTCATTAAATATAACATAGTTTCAATTTTCAGACTTAGCTATCAGCAAGTCTATTATCAGCAATTTATAATCAAGATGATTTTTCAAGTTCACTTTAAAACAATACACACACACACAGGATACAAAATTAAAAGAAAAAAATTCCTAGCCTCCATCCATCTAACTGTCCACCCAGAGAAAATAGCTGTTATTTTTTACGTTTGGTGTGTCTGAAACCATTCAGAATGATCTCTGATACACTCTTTATGTACCTTGCTTTTTTGCTCTTCAATATCCCAAATGCCTTATCCAATCTTGGTCCACAAAGAGATATTTTACCTGTTTGATGGGGATATAGTATATGCCAATGTATGGAATACTGAAATTTATTTAGTTAGTTCAGATATTTAGGTTGTTTCTGTCTTTTGCCCAGGGCTTCCCAGGTGGCACAGTGGTAAAGAATCCACCTGCCATTGCAAGAGATACAGAGATGTGGGTTCGATCCCTGGGTTGGGAAGATCCCCTGGAATAGGATATGGCAACCCATTTCAGGATTCTTGCGTGGAAAATTCCGTGGACAGAGGAGCCTGGTGGAGTCCCAAAGAGTTGGACACAACTGAGCATACACACACAAGAAATACTTCAACAAATAAAGCTGTATTTATAATTTTTCATATATATCCAAGATAATTTTTCTAATAATAAATACTACACTAAACTAACCTGAACTAATCTGAAATGGAAGCAGATCTCAATGACTGATTGGATGTTACAGAAGGAAGTAGTGTCCTGAGTAAGCTGAAAAGCACATGTAAGTTTTCAAAGATAAGATCAAGATAAAAGATTTAAGATAGTTTGCGTTTAAATGAATATCTTGCTCAATAACTACAGTCTTCACACAGCACCGTTCAAATTCTCTATGTGAAAATGTCATGATTCGTCTGCAGAGATCACGAATAGCCTAAAAAAAATTAACTGGGGCAGGCAGTGAAAAAGAAACAAATTTCTATCTATAAAATGCTCAAGCCATGATTGATTATATTATTTAAATTAAGTCAACAGGTCAAGAATTATTTCAGAATCATAAAAGAAAAGAGTAGAATTTAAAACTCTGAACCTGAGACACTAGAAGTGAAATTATCTAAAAACCTCTTTATATAACGTAAAATTTAAACTCTCATTCTACTATTTATCTTAAGAGGATAAATGTTTTCTTGATTTGAACACATGAAAAGTCAATATTTTGACATAGAGGATATAAACACATGTGAATCTCTGAGAAAAATAAGCAGAACTTTTATGAATGGACTCATTTACAGTATTTTTTTTAAAAAACAAGAAACCATATATTTCCTGCTTTCAAAATTTTATAAAACCATTATTTTTAATGAATATCCTTACTCTCAAAATTCATACTACATGAATGTATACCATATCCTAAATATTATAATTAAACAAGGATTATGAAAATTATGCTAAATTCAGCTTAACTATTTTCTAACACAAATCTTAGTAAGTAAAATTGCTGTTTCCTTCACTTTTTACAGTTTCTACCTTCCCTCTTACATACTGACTCACTTTATATTATGATCTGCTTATTTTACACATCTTTCTGGAAATTCAAGATTTATTGACTTAATCATTTTTAGTATGTTGAGGGGAAAATGGTGTTAGCTAAACAAACAGTATAATCTGATCTATGCTATAAAATCACAGTGCTGTGGAGACTGGATGTCTTTGCTTAAAGCAAACACTCACCACACCAAACTCGTGACCTGCTCTGGCTAGCCAGCCTGTCTGGCAGATTTAACTCTAAGACACAAACTGTACTTGTTCTTTGATAATAGCTTCATACCACTTGAAAATTTCAGTACTTGCATCCTACAGCCTTTAGCAAATCTCACATTTTAAAAGGGAATTTAACCTAATAGATGAGGGTAGGAAGGGAGTCCGGGGAAGCCACTGCCTAAACCAGTTTCACTTTGAATTTTCCTCCTCTGAATTTCAGTTTCTATGGAGGACTCTAGAATCATCACAGACTTGTGAAAGCTGAAGATTTACCTTGACCTGTTCCTCTATCTTTACATCCTTTGAAATGCAGTTTGTAATTTACTGTGAGGCTTTTCAAACAAAATTTAAAAACTACAGTACTGTATACCTCACAGAACTCTACTCCGTGCTCTGTGGTGACCTAAATGGGAAGAAAATTAAAAAAAAAAAAGGAGGATATGTGCATATGTATAGCTGATTCACTTTACTATGCAGCAGAAACAAATACAACGCTGAAGAGCAACTATATTAAAAAAATTAATTACAAAATAAAAATTAAATAAACAACATATGGTACAGAAGAGAAGGAATCTAAAGCCGGAGTAAACAGTTGTCAGGTTGTACTACATATCAAGCATAAACAGGATTTTATAATAATTTTCAAAATTAAATTTTAATATATCTAACATACTTTTATAAGCAATTTATGTTGTATGTATGTCCCTAAACCAGAGAACTACAGAAGGAGTGAAGAAGGTTTTGCATTTATTACAACTTCCCCCCCTTCAAAAAACATCAAGGGCTCATTAATTTTTCCCATTGTTTTGAATTTGCACTTCTAAACAAAGGAAAATAAGGGGACAAAATATATAAAGTTGTAATTCAATAAGGAATTATAGACAACTTATAAAAGGGGTAAGGATCTTCCTTTCAGAGAGAAAAATATTCATTCTTGATTAAAAATAGACACAGAGATTCATTCTTTTGAGCTTCAATAAATTATGATACTACTTCTTCTCTTTCTAGGAATGTCTGCCACGCTACCAGGGAAAGAAAAAGGCAAACATTTGAGAAGATGGAAGCTAATATTCTCTAGAGAACTGTACCTGTAGTCTAAATGAGAAACTAGCAAATGGCTGTCAACGTTGAGAAAGATATATTGACTATAAATCTAAGAAACCAAAGAACTGTGTAAAATCTCAGATATTTAATTTAAAAATTAATTAAGTGCTAGAAGATGAACTAACATCATCCTTTTAAAATGGATCAATGAAGTTGTTGACAGTTGAGAAAGCAGCTGAGATGCTTCTGATTCCAACCTAACAGAGACTTTCCAAAGCTTCAGATTGAGTCAGTCCATTCAAGAAGTTCTCAAAGCTCAGAATGTCAGAATCACCTGGAGAGCTTTTTAAAGACAGATCACTGCCTCCTCCCTCTTAAGTGATACTCAGCTAATCCAGTAGTCAAACCTAGAGAACCACATCTCTATTCAATTCAATTTCTGGGAAAACCAGGACAAGTGAACAGTGATTGATAACAGCTGAAAATGAATGAGCTGGGCATTTAAATTTATCTGTTTTATTTATCTGTTTTTATCCTGCCTACATCCAAATGGACTTGGTAATTTTAAGATAACACACAATGTAACTAGCACTTAGAGATAACACAGAAGAGAAACCCTCTAAAAGAAGCACAAGGAGTCAGGGATCTATAAGCTGCATTTCTTTTCAGCTTAAAATGTACAAATAAAAACATATTTTCTAATGATGGCAATGCTCTTTTCAAAATCTTTGAAGGCTTGCTATCACAGAGACATCATTTCCCAAGGGTGTTCTGAGGAATAAAGGATCTGCTGGATACTAAAAGACTTCAGAGGTGGTCACATTATTGGGGAATACTTGGTTAAACAAAGTTCTAAAGTTTATTTCCTGTAGGACTTTAGGAACTTTACTAGTATACATTGTGACATTCCAAGAATGTTGAATAGCATGTGGCATTATACAAATGTATTAGTCAATGGGATGGGTTTTACAAAGGTATCTTACAAACTGGTGAGGAACATTTAAAAATGTTAAAATATTTAAAAATCAAAATAAAATGTTTAAAAATAAAATATTTAAATATTAAAAAAACAAAAAACATTCAGTGCCACCCCTGTGCTGAGGTTGGGTACAAGCACTCATCTGGACAGGGATTCCAGACAGACTTAGGTCTTCTATTTTTGTTTTTCTAATCTACCTTACAGTCTTATCTTTTTTTTTTTCATTTATTTTTATTAGTTAGAGGCTAATTACTTTACAATATTGTAGTGGTTTTTGCCATACATTGACATGAATCAGTCACGGATTTACACGTGTTCCCCATCCCGATCCCCCCTCCCACCTCCCTCTCCATCCCATCCCTCTGGGTCTTCCCAGTGCACCAGGCCGGAGCACTTGTCTCATGCACCCAACCTGGGCTGGTGATCTGTTTCACCCTAGATAATACACATGTTTCAATGCTGTTCTCTCAGAACATCCCACCCTCACCTTCTCCCACAGAGTCCAAAAGTCTGTTCTGTACATCTGTGTCTCTTTTTCTGTTGTGCATATAGGGTTATCGTTACCATCTTTTTAAATTCCAAATATATGCATTAGTATGCTGTATTGGTCTTTATCTTTCTGGCTTACTTCACTCTGTATAATGGGCTCCAGTTTCATCCATCTCATTAGAACTGATTCAAATGAATTCTTTTTAATGGCTGAGTACTATTCCATGGTATATATGTACCACAGCTTCCTTATCCATTCGTCTGCTGATGGGCATTTAGGTTGCTTCCATGTCCTGGCTATTATAAACAGTGCTGTGATGAACATTGGGGTGCATGTGTCTCTTTCAGATCTGGTTTCCTCAGTGTATATGCCCAGGAGTGGTATTGCTGGGTCATATGGCAGTTCTATTTCCAGGTTTTTAAGAAATCTCCACACTGTTCTCCATAGTAGCTGTACTAGTTTGCATTCCCACCAACAGTGTAAGAGGGTTCCCTTTTCTCCACACCCTCTCCAGCATTTATTGCTTGTAGACTTTTGGATAGCAGCCATCCTGACTGGCGTGTAATGGTACCTCATTGTGTTTTGATTTGCATTTCTCTGATAATGAGTGATGTTGAGCATCTTTTCATGTGTTTGTTAGCCATCTGTATGTCTTCTTTGGAGAAATGTCTGTTTAGTTCTTTGGCCCACTTTTTGATTGGGTCATCAGTCTTATCTATTAATACAAGACTCCCAACTGAGTTTTCATGCTTGTGCTGAACAAATCCAGTATTTTGCCCTCTCAAACTCCCTTCAACTTCCTGGAAAATGTCTTTCTCCCTCTGCTTATATAAATCCAATCTCCTGAAATGCAAATCAAAACTACAATGAAGTATCACCTCACACCAGTCAGAACGGCTGCCATCAAGAAAATCTATAAACAGTAAATCCTGGAAAGAGTGTGGTGAAAAGGGAACCCTCTTGTACTGTTGGTAGGAATGTAAACTGATATAGTCACTATGGAGAACAGTATGGAGTTTCCTTCAAAAACTAAAGATTGAACTATCATATGACCCAGGAATCTCAGTACAGGTTATATTCCCTGAGAAAACCAACCATAATTCAAAAAGACACATGTACCCTACTGTTCACTGCAGCACTATTTACAATAGCCAGGTCATGGAAACAACCTAAATGTCCATCAACAGATGAACGGAGAAAGAAGATGTGGTATATACATCGAAAGGACTATTACTCACTCACAAAAAGGAACAAATTTGAGTTTAATTTGAGTCTAATGAGGTGGATGAACCAAGAGCCTGTTTTACAAACTGAAGTCAGTCAGAAAGAGAAAAACAAATATATATTAACACATGTATGTGGAATCTAGAAAAATGGTACTGGTGAACCTACTGGCAGGGAAGCAAGAGAGCAGCAGACACGGAAAACAGACCTGTGGACACACCAGGGCAAGAAGAGGGTGGGATAAATACAGAGAGCAGCAGAGAAACATAAATTGCCATATGTAAAATAGGTAACCAGGAGGAATTTGCAGCATGACACAGGGAGAACAAAATGGTGCTCTATGACCACCTAGACGGATGGGATGTGGCGGAAGACGGGAAGGAGTTTCAAGACGGAGGGAACATATGTATACCTATGGCTGATTCATGCTGATGTATGGCAGAAACCAATAGAACACTGTAAAGCAATTATTCTCCAGTTTAAAAATAAACTTCAAAAAATTTAAAACAGTAAAGTAAATAAATAAAGAACTATCACTAAAAATATGGTACAGATGAACCTATTTGCAGGGCAGGAACAGAGACGTAGATGTAGAGAAGGGACATGTGGACACAGTAGGGGAAGGGGAGGGTGGGATGAATTGGGAGATTAGGATTGGTGTACATATGCTACCATGTGTAAGAGAGATATAACCTGCTCTTTAGCATGGGGAGCTTAGCTTGGTGCTCTGTGATGATCCAGATGGGTGGGACTGAGTGGGGAGGGAAGTACAGAAGGGAGGGGGATGTATGTATACATATAGCTGATTCACTTCGTTGTACACAAGAAACTAACACAACACTGAAGCAATTATACTTCAATTACAAAAAAAAATCTTATCTCCTTATGAGGCCCTATTCAACACCATTGAAAATTTTATTTTATATTATAGTTGATTAACAGTGTTGTGCTAGTTTTAGGCATATAGCAAAGTGATTCATTTATATATATACATGTATCAATTCTTTTTCAAATTCTTTTCCCATTTTAGGTTATTACAGGTTTTGAGCAGAGTCCCCTGTGCTATACAGTAGGTCCTTGTTTATTATCTATTTTAATTATGATAGTGTGTACATATCAATCCCCCAATTTTTCTTTATGACATTAAATTGCTCATTTCCTTCTCTGTAATTCTCCTTTCTCTTTGTTTAGGCTCTAAATCGTGAACAACTCTTTGCCTCCTCTGTTCATGGGATCTTCCAGGAAAGAATACTGGAGTATGTTGCCATTTCCTTCTCCAGGGGATGTTCCCAACCCAGGGATCGAACCTGCGTCTCCTGTACCAGCAAGCAGATTATTTACCACTAAACCAGCAGAGAAGCCCAGTTCTACTCTACTTTGTATCTTTTAACATCTGTATTAGAGTTCTCTGCTACTCTAACTAGATCATAAATTCTCTGAGGTCAACAAATGTTACTGACTGACTTCTATAGTCAGGCTCCATACTAAGCATGGAAAATGTTCTTGATTTCATGGAGGTACAGTCCTACATGTTGACACACATAATTAAAACGTGTAAAAAATGTAAAGGAAAAGTACAGAATTCCATGGATGTATATGAGAGAGATTAAGGAAAATTTTATTCTTTGTTATATCCTAATATACCTTGCTTTTATAGGTATGTAATACTCAGAGATAAATTATAAATTACTAGCATTAAAAATTGAAATGGGCCAGACTTACTAGAAAATTATGTCATTTTTACATCAATTAACTCTTCCTTTGTAAAAAACTAACTCTTTAGATCCGAACAAGTACTCTCTGATGTGGAGAGAACTTACCAGGAAGAAAAGAGTAATAGTTCTAGCATTATGAATCTAAATCAGCAAAGTGACGGGAAATACAATGATATCAAAATAAGATAGTATCAGATTTCCTTTGCCTGTTCAGGAAATAGACTCAATTCCTGCTTGCCCATTTCAAGAGGATCAGTACACTGAACAGTGTTGGAGCAGTAATGAAAAGGGTTAAATGACCTATTCCACTTTCAGCAATCTGACTGTCTTCCTCAACTTGGACTTCAATTTAACTATCAGTGTGATAACTTGGTAATGCCTGGCCTCTAGTCTGGTTTATTGATTCCCTGCCTGTGTTTTTCATTGCTTTGACTATGGCTTATGTTCTTGGATCATTTTCTACCCCAGGGATTGAACTATATTTTCTTCCAGTTGTGAGAGGTTGTCTTCCTCACAAAGACGAGGTGCAAACTTTTCCCTACACTTGGCCTCAGCCTTTCCAAACTGTTCTGACCTTTTTTCCCCTCTACTGGCTGGAAGCTACGCTCCCATCCTTGGCCTACGGAATATATCTCTTGGAATCTGCATAGTTGGTAAAGTTTGTCAGACAGTGTATTTAGGCTTGAGTCTCTATTACTCAAGTCCCACAAAAGTAGAATCGATCCCCAATATCCTCAAATTGAAATATATCCATGAAAGGTGAAATTCACAACTTACATAGACTTAGATTCAGATAAAACTACCCCATTTAATAGTTTAAGTATAATCTAAGAATGTTTAAAAAGAAGGTTAAAAATAATTCCTAAATTTTGCCCTATGGTACTGGGCCTACAATGCCATACAGATGGCCAAGAAGTTATTTAGCTCATTGTTAGGTTAACTGCTCCAGATTCTGATTTAATCATCTTTAAAGGTAACTAAATCTGAAATTTACAAGTCCCTTAACTTTGTATAAAATACTTTTCTTCAGTGTATTAAACAACAGTTAGTACTTAGTGACTCTGGAGAACATGGCTGACAATTCAGAATATATCAAAGTTTTCAGTTTGTAGACTACTTGAATGAAGTTTCCTCCTGCAAACTCCCTTGATTCATGAGCAAACAGCCTTGAAGCTACAATCATTTCAACTCTTCTACAGTTCAAATCATTATATACATATATTTATATGTTATTTGACTGCCATGCTAAGATAGGCCTATCAAAATTGGGGAGGATGTCTTCTATTCTTTTGTGTTTCACAACAAAAGACATTTAAAAAAGCAAAATCTGTTTTTTGATTTTGATCTGCTCTTTCAACCACATTTTCCCTAATCATCAGTAAATAGTATTAAAATAATATTAAGTACAAAAAATACACAGTGGCTGGCAAATATTTTCAAAGGTTGATTGTCAGAAAAATGAACACATTTGGACAAAACCTGAAGGGACTGGCCAAAAATAGCTCTCAAGAACAAGAAAATAATTAACTATCAAATGATTCCCCCAAAGATTTTTCCTCTTCTTCTTTTTTTAGTAAACCTTGGTACAACAATATCCATACAGTGGTAGGATGAAATGTTTTCTCTAATAATATTCACTTTTTGAAATAAACAACTCTTTCTAAGTTTTCATGATTCAGAAGTAGAAACTGATTATTCTTATAATTTGATTACCTATTTATCTGATCAAGTGTACTTTAGCAGATCTATAAATAGATTTTAAGTTTCTCCAAGAGCTAAAAGCTCATATAATGTTTACTAAAGAAAATAATGTATCAGTGAAAATGAGGTAGTGGGAAGAAGATGTGGGTTAGTTACTGTTGTTTTAGAAAATAAGAACTCAGTGGATTTCTTTAAAACCAAATATTTCTTCTTGAACAGCAAGGCAGGTACTAGTAGAGAAAAATAAGGCCATTGGGATGTGGTTTCACTCCTTCACCCATATCAGCTACCAAGCACTGTAGCTTTAGGCACCTTCCTCAGTACACTGGAGCACTGTCAAAGTCACAGAGGTGTCAATGGCTTGTGCTCGAGATGTAATATTCTAGTGAACTTTGTCCACTAGAACTTTCTGCAATAAGGAAATATTCTGTACCTATGCTATCTAATACAGCAGCCACTAATCACATGTGGGCCTTGGTGTGTCTAGTGCAAATGAGGTTAAGAATTTTAAATTTTATTTCATTTAAACTAATTTAAATCGCACTAGCCACATGGAGTTACTGTACTCAACAGTGACATTCTAGAAGAATTTTTAGTAAAGCAGTACTTTCTGGTTTCATGACTGATTTTATTTCTTTATCTGGGACTCCTAAGTATTCCCTGAGTTGACTGATTCCTCCACTATACTGTATTTGGAATCAGGACTCCTTTCTTTTCATTATTATTAGGTTAGCTCATCATACCTGAGGAAAGGCTGAGTTAAGCTTTGTAAGAATGCTCCTTAGAAGTCACCCTAAGAAAAGAAGGAGAAACTGCATCCCAGTAGAATGTAGCAGTACCCCAAAGCGAAAATGCCTGAAAATATAGCAACAATGATGATAGCACTAGTATTCAGGAATGCGTGGAAACCATCTCTTGGGAACTCTAGCCATACTGAAGAGTACTTCATAGCTGCCTTGCATCTTTTGTGGGCAGAAGAGAACTGCTAAGTCATTTAAACTTGGGTTGCAACTGCTATCTTGTCTCCACTGGTACCCAGTGTCTGATGAAGCTTGGGAAGACTCAGATATTACATTTTGAATAAGAGAGCTGACTGGTTTCCATCAATACATTATAGCAGTTTTATCACCTGTCTGATAAAATTTACAAATGATAATTCAGATGATATCCAAATTAATTTTAGAAAGTTAACTAAAATCCTAAGAGCCAAGTATCAATATATAGTTTTTTTAAGTTAAAGGGAAGAATAGCCACAAAATGGACACTAGATGGACAAAACTGAATGGCTTGTATGAATCGTATAAAATTCAGTTTATATGAATTTCCTAAAGAGAGTAACCAGATAAATGTGAAATTACAATGGTGAGTTGCTTTGTTTTTACCTTATTGAAAACTGCCAACCAAATATTTTATATCAAGATAAATGGGCTTCAAGGATATGTTTCCTTTTGTAAAAGTAACCTTTTGTTGAAAACATTTAAAAAGTAGAGATAACTCTTGGGAGGTTATTTGATTCCTAAAGATAAAAAATAAAATAAAAATCAAATTACAATATGACTTTCACTAAATATTTATTTTAATGTCTTCAAATATTATAAGCTCATTTAAATGAAAACAATGCTATTTGTAAAAAAGTGATATCTTAAAGCAACTATTAATAGACAATCTGAATAGGCCTATATCTATAAAATAAATCAGTAATTAATAACCTAACAAAACAGAAAGCACCAAGCCCAGAGGAATTCACTGATGAATTCTACCAAACATTTAAAAAAGAAATTATACAGTTCTTTCAGAAGATAATTACACCAAACTCTTTCAGAAGACAAAATCAAGGGAATTCTTCCTCATTCATTCTGTGAAACCAGCATTATCTTGATATCAAAACTAGATGAATACATTATATACAAAAAAAAAGCACAGACCAATATCTCTGATGAACATAACAGTAAAAATTCTCAAAAAAGTATTAGCAAATTAAAGCCAATGATGTGTAAAAAGAATTATATACCACAACCAAGTGGTATTAGCTCAAGTTTGTAAAGTTATTTCAATATTCAAAAATTAGTTAATGTGATCCAACGTATCAACAGGTTAAAGAAGAAAAATCACATGATCATATCAATAGGTGCAGGAAAAACATTTAACAAAAACCAACATCAATTCATGATATAAACTAGGAACAGAGGGAAACTTACTCAACTTGAAAAGAAACATCTACAAAAAAACCTATACCTCACATCACACTATCTGGTGAGAAACTAGATGCTTTCCCACTAAGATCAGGAACAAGTAAATGATGTCCTCCTTTACCATTCCTTTTCAACACTGTACTGAAGTCCTAGATTATACAATAAGACAAAAAAGGAAATAAAATGTATACAGATTGGAAAAGAAGAAACAAAACTGTCTTTATTTGCAGATGACATGAGCATCTTTGTAGAAAATAAGTCTAAAAAAAATGACCAAAAAACTTCTGAATTAATTAACAATTATAGCAAGGTCACAGGATAAAAGGTTAATAAAGAAAAGTCAGTTGTTTTCCTATATATCAGCAATGAACAAGTAGAATTTGAAATTAAAAAAAAAAAACAGTACTAATTACAATAGCACTCCCCAAAATGAAATACTTAAGAAATGACTTAACAAAATACATACAAGATCTATATGAGGAAAACTACAAAACTCTGTTGAATGAATTCAAAGAAGAACTAAATAGATGGAGAGATAGTCTATGCTCAGGGATAGGAAGACTTAATATTGTCAAGATATCATATAAATTCAAGGCAATCCCAATCAAAATATCAGCAAGTTATTTTGTGGCTATTGAAAACTGATTCTAAAGCTTACTATATAGAGACACAAAAAACCCAGAACAGCCAGCAAAATATTAAGGGACAAGAACAAAGTTGGAGGACTGATACTACCTCACTGTAAAACTACAATATTCCAGTGTGCCTATGGTGGCACATTTTTGTGTCTTTGTCTTTGTGTCTTTGCCAAAGACAAACAGATCAGTGGAACAGTATAGAGACCCCAGAAATAAATATAGAGAGTATAGAGACAGTATAGAGACCCCAGAAATAAATATAGAGAGTATAGAGACAGTATAGAGACCCCAGCCTACATAAATATGTAGGCTTTTGACAAAGAGCAAAGAGCAATGGAGAAAGGATAGTCTCAACAAATGGTGCTGAAACAATGGGACATTCACGTGCAAAAAACATGAATCTAGACACAGAACTTACATCCCTCATAAAAATTAACTCAAATGGTTCACAGACCTAAATGTAAAATTATACAACTCCTATAAGATAACATAAGAGAATATTTAGATGGCCTTGGGTTTGGTGAAATGTAATACCAAGGCATGATTCATGAAAGAAATACAGTAACTGATAAACTGAACTTCAATAAAATTAGAAATTTCTACTCTCTGAAAGACACTGTCAAAAGAATGAAAGACAAGCCACAGACTGGGAGAAAATGCTTGCAAAGAACACATTTGTAAAGGATTAATATCCAAAATATAAAAAGAATGCTAAAAACTCAGCCATAGGAAAATAACATGACTAAGAAATGGTCCAAAGACCTTAGCAGACACCTCACTACAGAAGATATACAGATGGCATGTAAGCATATGAAAAGATACTCCATATCATATGTCATCAGGGAAATGCATATTAAAACAATAGTGAAACACTGCATACACATAAGAATGACCAAAATCCAGAACACTGAAAACACCAAATGCTGGTAAGGATATGGAATAATATGAACTCTTCCTCATTTATGGTGGGATTAAAAACTAATAGAGCCATTTCAGAAGACATCTAGGTAATTTCTTAAAAAATTAAACTTACTCTTGCCATATGATCCAGCAATCACACTCCTTGGGATATTTCCAGAGAAGCTGAAAAATTATGTCTGCACAAAAACCTGCACACAGCTTCATTCACAACTGCCAAAACCTGGCAACAACCAAGATGTTCTTCAGTAGGTGAATGAACTAAGGTATATACAGACAATGGAATACCAGCTGAATCACCAGGGAAGCCCAAGAATACTGGAGGGAGTAGCCTATCCCTTCTCTTCCCGACCCAAGAATTGAACTGGGGTCTCCTGCATTGCAGGCAGATTCTTTACAAGCTGAACTACCACGGAAGCCCAGGGTATACACAGACAATGGGATATTATTTAGCACTAAAAAAAAAAAAAAAAAAACCAAGCTGTTATCGAACTATGTAAAAGGATGAAGGAAACTTAAATGATTATTATTAATATTAAGTGAAAGAAGCCCAACTGAAAAGGCTACATACTGTATGATCTCAATTATGTGACATTCTGGAAAAGGCAAAACTATAGGGACAGCAGAAGGATTATGGGTTGCCAGGGACAGGGGATGGAGAGATAAAGATGCAAAACACAGAGGATTTTTAGGGCAGTGAAACTATTCTGTTATGACACTGTAATTGTGGGTACATGACATTATAAAATTGTCCAAACCTACAGAAATATAGACCACCAAGAATGGACCCTAAATTAAACTATGGACTCTGGATGATAGTGATACCTCAAAATAGATTGATTGTAATGAATGTACCACTTTGGTGGGGAATACTGATAATGGAGGAGGCTGCATAAGTTGGGGTAGGGAATATAGGAAATCTCTGTACCTCTGCTCACTAATGCTATGAATCTAAAACTTTTACCTCTAAAAAAATAAAGTCTATTAAAAAAAAAAACACCTTTTGAGAGGTCTGGAATTGTTTAGTCTACAAATTGAACAGAAGGAAACTATCACTTTAGGGCTAGAAGCTGACTCTGTCAATGACATAAGATGAGTAAGGCTGTCTCTTATGAGTCAGTATTTTCAATGAGGGGGAAAAAAATGACAGGACCACTTTCTTTAGCACTACCAGTTACTGCATAAAAAGTGGTTTCTAGTCCAGTTGGAGGCCTTTCTAGATTTTAATTCTCTTCTTCTATTAATTTGCTGAGTTATTTCTTTCTTTTGAATATCAAGTCTTGACATAGTTCTATCTCCAAGAATATGCATGGTCAAAACTGAGAATAAGTGAAAAGATCTGAGCTTTAATTTGTAATAGGGGTTTGGAAAAACTGTGTTCATTTGAAATATGTATCTTGATATTTGATTTAGAGTCTTAAAAAGAAATGCTTCCCCAGATTTCTAGTCTGTATTTTCACACTACTTTTTAATGTGTTCTTTTCATGTGTTTCCTACTCAGTCAGTTCAGTCACTCAGTCGTGTCCGACTCTTTGCAACCCCATGGACTGCAGCACACCAGGCTTCCCTGTCCATCAACAACTTCTGGAGCTTGATCAAACTCATGTCCATCGAGTTGGTGATGCCATACAACCATCTCATCCTCTGCTGTCCCCTTCTCCTCCTGTCTTCAATCTTTCCAAGCATCAGGTTCTTTTCAAATGAGTCAGTTCTTCACATCAGGTGGCCAAAGTATTGGAGTTTCAGCTTCAGCATCAGTCCTTTCAACAAATATTCAGGACTGATTTCCTTTGGGATGGACTGGTTTGATCTCCTTGCAGTCCAAGGGACTCTCAAGAGTCTTCTCCAACACCACAGTTCAAAAGCATCAATTCTTCGGTGCTCAGCTTTCTTTATAGTCCAACTCTCACATCCATACATGACTACTGAAAAAACCATAGCTTTGGCTAGATGAACCTTTGTCAGCAAAGTAATGGCTCTGCTTTTTAATATGCTGTCTAGGTTGATCATAGCTTTTCTTCCAAGGAGCAAGCTTCTTTTAATTTCCTATTACTTAACTGCTAACCTGGATTCTTAGATTTATATATGATTCAGATTGTACATATAAAAAATAATTATTATGTTATGCACTGTGTCACCTTATAGTTTAAAGTGCACCTTCACATACTCTCACAACAATACTATAAGGCAAACAATAATAGTCACTTTTTACTGAGCACCAACTATTTGCCAAACAGATAAAAAATTTCCAGTCTTAAAAACAACTTCACCAAGTTTCATATCCTTCTCATTCCCTAAACATGAAATTAAGATGCAGAAAAGCTTTAAGAGGAATTAATACAGCTAATTCACTATTGAGCACATTTTCACACTCCCAGGGATTTCGGAAGGTAGGTATCCCAGATGTTTGAACTCTCAAGGCAGCTCTGTGGTAATTAAGGTAGAGGTAAGGTGTTCAGCTCTAAGTCCTAATTCTAACTTTACTTTTAGGTTCTGAAGACAGCCTCAATCATGTTGGTAACAAACATATTATCAAAAATTATCTGATTAAAGAAATAGAAAATCCTATGCCTAATAATTGGCTCACTCAGCCCCAAAGTGAATGAACATCATAACATAAATGAAGAATTAGACAGACACATGTCAATGGAGAGAGCTATGTCAATACTAAAATGACCTAGATGATTTAGAAAGAGAGCCAGTCAAAACAGTTCAGAACTATTGTTAATTTTGTTAAAAATGATGACTGTAAGGTACTTTGTATATTTAGATGGTCCTTCTCCACTACAGATCCACTGCAAGTATTTATGGGTAAAATTATAAGATGTATGGGATTTACTTAAAAAAAAAAAAAAAGGAGGGGAGGATATGGAAGCAACCTAAATGTCCATTGACAGAAAAATGGATAAAGAAGACATGGTACCAATGGAATATTACTCAGCCATAAAAAGGAACAAAATAATGCCACTGGCGGTGACATGGATGGACTCAGAGATTGTCATAGTGAGTGAAGTGAGTCAGACAGAGAAAGTCAAATATTGCATGATATCACTTCCATGTGGAATCGAAAGAAATGGTACAAATGAACCTATTTACACAGATAGCACAGAAGTTGAGTCACAGATGTGGAAGACAATCTTCTGGTTATGGTGGGGGAAGAGGATAAATTACGAGACCGAGACTCACATATACACACTACTGTATATAAAACAGATAATTAGTCAGAACCTACTGTATGGCACAGAGAACTCAATACTCTGTAATGACCCACATGGGAACAGAATCTAAAAAAGAGTGTATAGATATGTATGTATAACTGACTCACTTAGCAGAAACTAACACAACATTGTAAATCAACCATACTCCAATAAAAATTAATTTAAAAAGGAGGGGGAAAGATGGATTACCTGATTGACAAGATGTTAGTAACTACGGAAACTGAGAGTTCACTGGGGGCATACATGGGGGATCACTGCATTATTCTTTCTACTTTTGTGCGTGTTTGAAATTTTCCACAATAAAAAGTTTTAAAATATTTGGGGAAAAAAGACATATGGTTTACCATGATTTAGGTAGTTTATGATATAATAGTTATTGAAGAGAAATAAAACTCAAAAGAGTGTTGTAGGAGGTAGAAACACACAATGCATTGTTTGATCAATACAATTAATCAGAAAGAAGAAAGTAATTATAAGTGTTGGGTCACAACTCAGAAGAAAAGAAAAAGTTTGAAAGATAAACTGGTTCTCTAGAAACATGCTTAAATAATCCCTGAACCTCACTTTCACTCAACAATGGCAAGAAAAGAGGACTTGAACAGGACTCAATCTGTTCTTCAGAGAGTTAAAGTGATTCATTAGGTAGTAGTCAGCCTAAGTGGAAATTTTCCTTGAGACAACTCTCTTTTTGTCCTTTCTGATGCTATTTTTACTAGAATAACCTTCCCCAAGCAGTTTTATTTATCTTGTAGATTTCCCCTATTGCAGTGTGGAATGAAGTCTTCCTGGCTAGAAATGCAGAAAAGGGCTTTAGAATACATAACTAAGCTGAGTTTTGGTCCAAATATGACATTTATTTGACTTACGATCCTGACTAAATAATTTTTAACTTTTCTGATGTTTTTCTCTTATTTGTAACATGGAGATAATCACTAATTCAGAGAGTTTTTTTGAAATGTGCTACATAACATGATATGTTGACTGATTCAACCTTTCACAGATATTGGGTCAAAAGTTTAAAAAAAACCATATCATAAGCAAACATATAGCTGATTCATTTTGCCATACAGCAGAAGCTAACACAACATTATAAAGCAACTATCTGTTGTTGTTTGGTTGCTAAGTCATGTCCGACTCAGTAACCCCATGGGCTGTAGCATGCCAGGCTCATCTATCCCACTACCTCCTGGAGTTTGCTCAAATTCATGTCTTTTGAGTTGGTGATGCAACTATACCCCAATAAAATTTTTTTTAAAACAAAGTCTACTTTTTTAAAGGGGGAAAAAAAGGGGATATATCAGAATTTTGTCCAAGTTAAAACAATCATAGTTGAGGTCTCAGATTTTGGCATGCCAGTGAGCACCCAATGTTCTACTCCACCAGGGGGCCATTCTGGTCTCCTCTCCCTTCTGTCTGTACTGAAATATAGTTTTCACAGCTCTATCCTCTTCCTCTGAGGACAGACACCTCCATTTACATTTAAATATATTGCCAAGAATATAAGAGGTTGGGAGATGTGTTAAGGAAACCACATATTCTATTATAAAGGATGTTTAAATCTGATCTTTCTGGAAGCATCTTCCCTTCTAGAATATATATACACAATGTATTTCAGACAATAGTTATGTAAATCAGGCACCTTATGGACTGTATATAAATTAAAGTATAATTAGTATCTTAAGAATTTGATAAGTAAATATCAAATCATGCCCTTTTAAGGCATGATTTACCTTGAATTAACTTAGCTGCAGAACTTGTGAAACAAATCACCTCCATTCCTAGTTTATCGCTCACCACAGCTATGAAACATTACTGGGCAATCACTGCAAGTTTCTTCTCTGGAGAAACTGACCTCTGAGACAAGCCTCCAGGTACTGACAGTTAGAAGACTCCTGACAATGAAGCTTACCAATTACAGAGCCTCCAGATAACTTCAGAGTGACTCACTCTCAAATATGAACAGACAGCCAAGGTTCACCAGACACCTGGAGGAAAATTTTCATCTAATAACAAAGAGAAACAAACAGCAGCAGCAAAGTGACCCACAGGAACCAGACACAATGTAGGACCCATAACAAAACTCAAAAGAAAAAAGCCTTAAGTAAAATATTCTCAGAGAAATAAGAAACTGCACTTCTTTTTTTATTTTATTTTTTTTAATCTTTACAACTCATTTAATGGCGACTGGTAATCATCAAACTAGCAATGGTTATCTTCAAAAATCATCACACTAGCTGTGCTACCATTTCTCAAGGTTATCAGATACCTAGAGTCACAGACAATTCCCACACAAGATACGTCATATAAATCAGACTTGGTTTATCACCAGCATTTATAAAACCAGACCGAGGCAAAGAACTAGGTCTGGGGACACATGCATGGTCTTAACATAGCGAATGTTTAGCCTGCCCTAATTATTACAAAATCAGAACAGCAAGAATATTTGCAGGAGACTGCACTTCTAAAGCCAGAATAAAAATAAGGAATCATCAGAAAACAAGATAGAACTTTAGGAACTAAAGCAACCAAAATTTTATAATTAAAGAGAAGGGAACATTTGGGGGAAATCTTCCAGGAAGCAGAATAAAGAGGCAAAGAAACAGAGAACAGAAGAGAAAAGTAAATTATAAGATCAATCCAAGATGTACAAACTTGGGCTAATAGGAATTCTGGGGAGAGGGAACACAAGAGGAAAAGGCAGAAAGGAAATCCTCAATGAGAAAACACCTGATTTTTAAAACAAGCACCTGTGTCATCTTGATAAAAATTTGAATTAATTACAAATTATATAGACGATCACATAATTCAGAGTTTAGGTGTTCACCTGCCTGAAGTAGGCATATGAACATTTATTATATATTATGTTGTTCTCTGGTTCTTTATTTAAACAGATAACGCTGTCTTCTCATCTGAAGTGCAAACTCTTCAAGGCCAGGAATAATATTTGCCACTCAAGTAGGCACATATTCTATTTCTGATAAATACTTGTTAAACTCATTTGCTTAGAAGATGACTTGAGTTTCCATTAAGCTCTGAGACTCCTTAAAAGGGTTCAGTCTTTCAGTCTTGGTACAAAAGGTAAAGGTCATTCTTAGCTAAAACAGTTACTTAAAACCCCAGGAACAATGGTGAGAAATCAGCTGTTGCATCAAGTCTGAAATGAAGTCATTTTATTAAACAATGATGAACTTAAAGCTAATCAAATGACCTGGGTTTAAATATTCTTAAAACTTCTGATCCAGTCCATCTTCTTTTTTAGAAAACTTGATCTGAGCCTCTACCCAGACACAGCTCTACGGCACCAGTTAGTGGAATATGTAGGCTATGAATCAGACTCCAGTGTGGAAACGAATCCTTGAGTCACGATCATAATATTCCATTGGCATCCACCCCAGGGACAAGGTATTCATTTAAGAGTGCCACTCTTTCAAGCAGAGGATGAAGCACCAAGAAGCTCCCACTCAGCATTACAGTCATCCCTCAGATATCCCAGTTTGGTTATCTGTTTGTGCGAGGTTGTCTGGTCACCCTCAGATTCTGGTCACCTACCAGATTCTACAGTCATCTCTACCCCATTACAAATGGTCCCTTGGCTTCGGTCATTAATTTAATGAATACTTAATGAGTGTTTATTTTGAGCTATGCACTGTTCTAGGTACTAAGGATCTAGCAGTCTCTGATTTAGGGAATAATATTCTAGTAAATGAGAGCCCAGAAAAGATTACTCATTTGCTAACCCCTTCCCTAGATTCAATCAATTCTAGAAAATTTACATTTGCCTGCCTATCTCCCCACCTTCAACTTTTTTCTTGCTATGCTCCATTTTTCTCATTGCTTACTTGAAATGTTTAATGTCTTTTATTCTCCCTAATGGAGAAGGAAATGGCAATCCACTCCAGTATTCTTGCTTGTGAAACCCCATGGACAGAGGAGCCTGGCAGGCTACAGTCCATGGAGTTGCAGTCAGACATGACTTAGTGACTAAACACACACACACCCAGGCTTCCTGAATTTAGGCCTTGAAGACCATAAAAACTCAGCTACCAATAAGATGTCTTCACTTGCTCCAATGGAAGATCAGTTCCTAAGATTTTCATATATCAACTTATGCTTAAGAAGGAATATATACTTTTAAGTAGCATCACAAAGTTACACATAAAGAATTTTTTTCATTTTCTCCTTACAGATCTATCAAAAGGATAACTCATCGTAAGCACTGATTATAGATGGCATTTCATTTCATTACATAAGCCAATGTAAGATTCAAACATTCTCAGTAGTATCCTAAACTGAGCTCTTGAATGGCTTTTGGTCCACACAGTCTCTTCTGTATTACATGGTCTCAACCAATAACTAGTGTAAATGTCCAAGTGGATTTAAAATGCCCTGCAAATTAGCTTAGCCCTGACCATGGTATACATAGAGTTCTTCTTTATGCAACAGTGGAAGACAGACTCGGACTATGAACTGTATTATTATTCTCTCTATTTTTTTTAATGGTCTTAAGTCTTGCTTCTCAAAGTGTGTTTAAGGAATTTTAACAGCATTGGTACGACCTGGGAAGCATGTTAGAAATACAGAACCTTCAGGCCCCACCCAGACCTACTATACCATAATCTGCCTTTTAACAAGATTTCTAGGAGATGTACACACACATGAAAATTTGAAAATCAGTAGTCCAAATGATGACTTAATGAACTATTCTCTAATTGCATTCCTTAAAGCATTAGAAGGCAGCTTACCAACAAATATTTGAGAGAAAAGAGAAAAAAGGAAGCAGTCCTAGATATATTATTTTAGCAATATCATAAAATGCTATACTCAGCTTTGGTAAGAAGGACAAAAGATAAAAATTCAGTTAAGAATGTTTCTGTATTTAATGAACAACTGCATTTAAAGACACTGCCCCTTGTACCACCAATATCTTTGATATAAACTTCTTTCTGCTTGGTAATATTTTTTTGTATTATAGTAAATCATAAAATGTTTTACAGTGTTACAGTTTTATCTTAGATGTAATACATCTAAATCAAGAGAAAGCATGATCCTCTCCCCACTCCCAGATATTCCAGAACCTCACTAGAAACATCATGGGATCTCTTGGTCAAGGTGTTCTTCATTATGACCCATCCATGAATTGAGTTACGAGGTACACAAACATGCTAGTTTCTTGCCCTTCCAAGTTCTCAGAGCTGCTCTAGTTACATTTTACAGGTTTTTTAAGTTTCAATGAAAGTAAAATTACTTTCCAACAATTGCTGCTATGTTGAGAGCTTCCCCCCAATATCTCACTGAACAAGCACAGATGGGTTCACCTCTTGTTTTGAAAGGCTTTCTTGTATCTCTCAGTGTTGGATCTTTACCTGAGCATAGCCTTCCAGTCTCACATTTGACCAACAAAGAATAGCCAACCACACACTTGAGCAAGATTTCAGGTATTTTGTGGATATGCTGACAAGATCATTGGATGCCCTTCTCAGAACTCACTTGTTCCTGCTAACCATCTTCCTGACCTCAACACATTGGCAGGCCACCCCCAGGGACTCTGCCAAGACCCTTCTGCCCACAAAGGCTCTGATCCTAGCTTCTTCTCGCCTGTCCTGTTCCCTCTAAGGGGAGAGAGGATCTAGAAGGCCTCGCAACAGGGAGCTGCAGTGGGCTCCATATTCTGGAAGAAGCAGGTGACAGCAAGACAGAGGTGCCTCTTCTCCAAGTAGTTTCTAGGAAGCAGCCTTAAACCCTGACTTGTTTTCTACCTAGAAGTTCTATTTTTGTTTTGTCTTATTTTTGGTGTAGGGAGGGGCAGGAGAAAATTTGAATAATGCTGTTCACCAAGAGCTATGCCTACTCATAGGCCATCTCACATTTTCACTCCTAATTTTTTCCCTTCATTTCATAACTGCTGACTCTCCACTTCAGTTTTCTCTGCCTGTGCTCACTTACTCTATTGTTCTAAGGTGAAACAACAGGGAGCTACAGAACTTTTTTTCTCCTAGAGAACAGGCTGCAATATTCTTGTAACAGACAATCTGTCTTATGCAATTATATCTGCCTAACACTGTGTCTTCTATATTGTAGCCATTAAATATAAACCTTGCCTACACTAACTCATGACTATTTTTGTGACACTGAGCAAACAAGCTATGCCTGTTTTTGCTTCCTTACCTGTTTCATTCTTTTTTCATCCAGGCTTTCACACTATTCTCCTGAGCCTGCTCTTAGTCAAGTTAGAAGACCTCCTACTTTCAATGGATACATAAATTCCATGGCGTTGTATGCTGCCCACCTTGAACTTTCCACTCTCTTGGCTTTCAGGCCTCTAAGCTCTCTGGGCCTCTCTGCCCTTCTGGTGACTCTTAGTCTCCTTTTTATCTCCTCCTCCACTGTTTCTCCCAAGTCAGTAGTCCCCAGAACTCTGATATATCACTCCTCCCATCTCACTTGCATGCTTTTTCCAGTCCATCCTTACCGAAGTCTGACTAGACGCTTAACTCAAGCTACATTTCCAGCTCTCACTCCTCTCCTGAGCCTGAGCCCATATCTCCAACTACCCTACTGGACAGCGGTACAACCAGGGCAACCTCTCAGGACAAAAACTTAATGATTCATGGTTTCTTCTTTGCCCTCCCAATCTGGCCCCTTCTCCTGAATTCCCCATCTTAGTCCATGACGTCACTATTCACCTGGCTGGCCAAGTTAAGAAAAGTTTAATTCACTTATAATCCATGGTGTCGTAAAAAAAATCATCATCTACAAACACAAAAGTAAGCACACTACACTCTCAACAACAACTTCCGTCGCCTAACTGTTGTCTGTCGGCAGGAGACATGCTGCTTTCCTTAAGCATGAGGTGCTCCACGCCATGGAACTCCCACCCACTTCTAGTGTTATCATCTCCTACCACGACCCTGGACTCTGCTTACTCCAGTCACACTCAACTACTCACAGCGTGGCTCTGTCACATCTCCAGCCTTGTATGTGTGGCTGCTTCTGCCTAGGGCAACACGTCCCAACATCAGTCAGGTTTGCCCCTGGGGAACATTTGGCCATGTCCGGAGGCATTTTTTGATTGTGACAAGTGAGGGAGATGATGCCACTGGCATTAAGTAAATGGACACCAGGGATGCTGCTTACATCCTACAAGATACAGGACAGCCCTCCACAACAAAAAAGTGCTGAGATTGAGAATCCCTGACCTAAATATCCTCCTTGATTCTTTGCCTGGGGAACTCCAACTCACCCATTAAGATTCAGCTCAAATGTCACCTCCCCTGTGAAGCCTTTGACTACCAACTTGGTCCTCTCCTTCAGACAAACATTGTTGCATCTTTCTCACTTTCTCATATACAGCTCTATTTCAGCACATCACATTTGAGTCTGAGATTTTTCTTGTCTACCAATATGTCTCTAAGAAGAATAGGAGTCCCCCCAGGAAGACACTGTGCTTTATTATCTTTTATTCCCAGAGCTTGAGTCCGTGACTGGCAAACAGGAAGCACTCACACAAGTGCTAGATGAATGAATTAAAGAATCATCTCCAGAGAAATACAAAATATTTCTGAAGAAAACAATTTAGCTCCCTGAACCACCCTGAAATTAGTATTTTAGTTCTTCAGTTCTAAGAAATGCACATGTACAAGCACATACTTCTTACCAAGTTTCTAAAACTGGTCATTAACATTGTTGCATCACAGTTTTAGAGTCAATATTTATAAACTATATTGATTTTTATAGGAAAGATTAAGTGTTCAAAATAAATTTAACCAAATGTCTCTAAATATTCTGCTAAAGTTAATAAAATGAGGACAGAAAATAATGGAACACTGAAAATAGTGTACATTTAAAACAGTTATTTTGGGAAGAACAACTAAATATATTATTGAAACGTACAATCTTGAGATTAGTTTTAAAGGCTTTGAAATAATTGAGGCAGTTTTTTAAAGTTCTACCATACTGGGCTTAAGCAATTTACCTGAGATTAAATAACAGAAAATAAACATAAACCTTTACAATAAAAAGAAAAATGTAAAGCCAAACTTTCTGATAAAAATATGCATATACAGGAAGAATGGAAGACATTAACGAGCTAGGGCAAATGCTAAAGTATTTAAAATAACAGGGCAATGAAATTTCTGAGCATCCTAACAACACAGGAAATTTTAAAAACATAGGGGAAAGTGAAACAATAACAGAGTAAACTAACTATTACACAGATTTTAGAAATCTAATGATAATTTTTTTAACTGAATAAAAACCATCTCACCTACCTAATCTCTCTCTTGATCAAGCTGATAATACACACAATGTTAAAATATCAAATAAATGCCTTATTCCAGATTATAAAGCCTTTACAAAAGTAATATTGCCTCTCAAAAAGTACATACAATAAATACATGTCAGTTAGTGGTACATTCTTTGAAGGCAAATAAGTGAAATAAACATGATCATGCAGATTACAAAGTCTCTTCTTCATTCTAAATTGTAAACAACACACAGAACCCAGTTGTAGATACAAATAAAAGTTCTCACTAGATTTAAATAATTAGCCATTAATGAGCTGTTGATTACAGAGTTATAAACTGGATACTATTCTGCTAGAGACTGGACACTAAACACAGAGGAAAAGAATCTGTAGACCTCTTCATGTTTTAGAAACCAGGGTCCCTGACCAAAGCAGTGATTTAATTTCACGGCTGCTGGGTACAGATAGCTGACATTACTAAATGCTACTCTAATATCAACTTGTTAAATGTGAATCCAGACTCAGCATATCAGAATACTAACCCAGACTAACTGGAGTCATGGGAAATATTTTGGGAGCTGTTTATTTATAAGTGAGTTACAATATACCACTATAATTAGATTAATATATAATTATTGATAAACACAGGATTATTTCTAAAACCCCATTATTGTTGTTACTGCTATGTTTAGAAAAAACAACATTACTATTTCCCTCTTAAAACAAGCCCTTAATTTACCACTAATCAATTAGATCAATTTAGATCTAGCATGTGTTGTTTAATGGTCCTATGTTGTTTACAATTCTTATATAAAAAGTTGTTTAATAAACATTAAGAGGAGGAACAACTTAAAGCTTTCCAGCAAACAACACACTTCAACTATTTTATAATTGAATAATCTAGCAAAAAATAGAATCTGCAGAAAGCTAGGCATTCGGCTGTCACAAAATATGTTTAAGTTAGCTTACCCAGTTTTAAAGAAAAACCAGTGAAAGTATATCTTTTAGCCACATAAAAGACAGTCAAATTTAATTTAAAAACATTAAAAAGACCATTTTTTCAAAAGTATCAAAAGCAACAAACTATAATATTACCACAAAATCAAGTCTTTAAAGAATATTGCTATAAATATTTCTAGGTCAATTATTTGTTTCAGGTTAATTATTTCATTAAACATAAAATACACTTACAAGGTACATGTAATTCAATTAGCAAACTACTAATGTGTTTTTTCACAGTATCAGTTAATTGCTTTTTTTAGGAGACAAAATAATTGAATGGATTATAATCTCCTAACAGTTAATGTTTTAAAAGTTTTGCAAACAGAATTAATAATTCTAAAACATACATCAGAATATGAAATGTGATTTTTATTCATCCTCAGTAAAGTAATTGCTTATGCTAACATCTGGGCATTGGTAATAAGAATTATATTCATCAGATTTCAAAAGAGAGCAAACAAACTAGCAAATATTTAATACTTTATTTGCCCAGAAATTTAAAAAAAACTTTAATTTTGAGAGTAAGTGTTATATAAACACAGATAAGCAGATAAGTTTCTTTGCCTCAAACTATTATGTACTGTCATCTAGAATTGGTTTAGTCAGAAATACTTTTTTTTTAATTTCCTAAAATCTGGCAAGATCTTCCAAACACAGAAATTTTTAAAATCTATTCAACTTCAAAACACTTAAACTACTTTGGAAAGGCCAAATTATACTAAAAAACTGTTTTGGTTAAGATTCACCGGAGTTAAATTACTACTCTAATAAAGCAAAATTACCCAAATAACAAATTAATAAGGTAAGTAGGAAATGCCTAGCAATTGAAACCAAATTTGAAAATATAAAATTTAGAGTTCAATATTGTCAAAAGAATGAGTTACATTTTAGAAGGCACTCTTAACTGGTAGCTAAAGAAAAACAGGGTGGAACAAAATTCCTGTGGTTGAGGGTATATACAAATGCAAATACCATTTATTTTTCCTCTGCTTTAAACATTCAGTATAATAGTTTTTATCAATGATCAAATAAATATATGTATTTCAAAGAAATATTTTCTCTATGTTCACTTATAAGAAAAGTTTCACATTTAAGTCGACTTTTTACTGTTTAATATTGTAAGTGGCTTTCTATATTTTACTTTTTTTCATAATGCTTAAAGAGGGGAGAATACTAAATGAGCATTTTTGAAAATAAGAATGAAATACAGAGTTAGACTTTAAAACACCATGCCACTCAAGGGGAAAATATACTAAAAGTATTATAAAATAAATTATTATTTAAAGCCTGTTCTTATGCTACACAATGTTTTATGGCTTAAATCACTTTGGAAAGGTTTTTTTTTTTTAATGCATATTTTGTATGCTGATAAAATAGCAAATACAGTGAAAAACTATTAGGCACTTTTCAGAGTCACAAATATCAAGTTCATGACTACAAAGTACTTGCTAGCTAAGGACCAAGAAAATATATAAAGCAGCCAAGTTATAATAAATTTTACCAAATACTTCACAGAACTATCCTAGTATAAATTAACATTATCCAAAACCAAAGGAAACTTACCTTACAAGAATGCTTTAAAGAATTAGGTAGTTCATTTGTGAAATCTCGGTTGCTGTCTCTTGTTAAATTATCAACTTTACCTTCATTTCCAGATGCAAACTTTATGAGTAATTGAGATGGTCCCCCCTTAGAACAATTGTGCTTAAGGCTAGATAAACAGGAAGCGTTTGGATAAGTTCCCCCCAATGAAATACTTCTCTGTAAAAGAGCATGGTTTTTGTTTATCTGTAAATTTGGTCTTTCCAACTGTCCATTGATATTTATTTGATAATCTACATTTTGGGAGGATGGTAAACATGCAGATGTCCTATGCATAAGCTTAATAAACTCTGGATCAGAATTAAGCTCAGTTTCTGACATCTCTGGTTTACAATCACCATTTGCTGCTTCACAGTCTAATGCAGTTGCTTTCTGCTGGGTAAAATGCAGTGAAACACAAGAATATCCTTCAGATGGCTTTTCACAGACAGTCTGATTTGGACTATTATTTGCAATAATGATTTTCTTCTGTAATGAGCCCTTCCTGTGAAGAGGTCGTACGTCTCTTACTTCTCCGGGAGTACAGACTGTCTTGGATAACCGAAGTCCATTGACAGCTGTTGAAAGAAATCCCTTAGCACTAGTGCCATCTTCATTGTGGGCAATTTCACTAGGAGAAATAATAAACTGGTGTGAGGTCTGATAGGATCCTTTGCTTAGAAGAGTACCTGTACTTGTTGGAGAAGTTGGTGGGGTATTTGAAGGACTCCTAGGAAAAATGACTAAGGATGAACAACGTTTTAGTGGAATTTTCGAGTTCCTGCTCACTGGCAATTTCATAATCTCTAGTCCATGATCCAAGTCATCCTGGACAAAGGGAACTGTACTTGCACTTCTTGAAAAAATTTCACATGGAGCAGTATTCCTGTTTGGCACACTTCTATTGGAGGCGCTGTCAGAAGATAAATTCCCACCAAAAAAGGTATCATCAGTTGGTGGAAAAGTATAACCACTGCTGTCACTGAGGATACTGTTGGTGCATGAACCTCCACTGGTGATACTTGTGCAGGACCCATAATCACTACCATTGCTGCTGCAAGACCCATTCTCACTGGCTGAAAAGTTACTAAGGCTACCTCTGCAAAGGGCAGGACTGCTTAAGAGGTCACCACCACCCATGGCATTCAGTTCACTATCAACCACAGCACTGCCATCCTTTAAGACACAAGTAAACGAAGCATCATCACCATCAGCTAAGACACTGCCAGGCTGAAGACATCCACTGTACCTTGTTGGTTGTAATGATATCTGCAGACAGCTGCTCTTTTTATGAACATTTTCAGGTGAAGGAAAAGATGATCTTTCCCGAGACTTAAGGTTTTCCTTTATTAACGGAGCTAGTGCAGTCTGTTTGGGAGTCAGCTTCATTTGAACCACGTTTGCCGTTGAAATCCGGGTTGGTCTCGTGAAGCACATGTGAATGCTGCTATCCAAATCATCTCCGGAGGTTTCTGACAAAGGATAAGTATTGCTTCTTCTGGCTGCAAAGTGCAATCGTAAGCTCTGTGCCATTTGTTCTCATTTCCAAACATGTTAAGGGCTGAGAGTCATAACAAAGATCTCTGTCGGTAGACAGGCTAGAAGCAGCTGCACTGCAGCAAAAGAAAAAATCATTTGTGGTGCCTGAAAGAGCTCAGAAGTAGTAGTCTTCATCCTAAGTAAAACCTTAAAGACCAGATAGCATAGAAAGAAAAAGACGGCCCATTCCCGAGACTGACGTTTCCAAAATGTCTTGAATCGCTTGTAGTCAAAATGCCTTCACTTACAAAGCACTTGATTTCCAGCGACCTTTAAGCTGAGCTCAGCTGCAGCACACTGCCTCAAACACTGCCAACCTTGTTTCAATTATACCTTCTCCAATTTGCATGAATGAGTAACACAAGAACAACAATCTTCTAGCATTTCAAGTTGAAACAGTATTTTTTTCACTCCAGCTCTACTAAATGAACATTTAACTCTGTGAATCACGGTGCCTATACTTTCTCCAGCAGAGTTTGACCACTAATATTTTTACCCATAGGGATAGAATTACAGGAAGTTGGTAGGAATGAAACTCCATGTAATTGAGTATCAAATCAAGGATTGCATTTCCAAATAGTGGCCATACTAGGAATCCAGTCAACTTAGTAAATGTAGAAAGGAATATAGACTGTTAATATTTTTAAAAGGAGAAAGTTCAAATGTTTGTATATATTTGGAAATACCAAAACTCTGGGGGTGAATTAAAAGTTTAGCATTAAACCAAACAGATAAATATTTTAGTTTCCAAAACACTACGTACTTATAAAAAGTGAAAGCTGAAGGATCGAAATACAAAATTAGCCTAGTAATTCTATTGCAAAAATTGAGCATACGTCTGAGAAAAAAACGTTTGTGAGAAGCTGTCACCAAGCATTTTCTCCTGTAATTTTAAGGCCTTTCCAGCCAAGCAGTACAGTCTTTAAATGATTCCATTTATATTTTGACTATTAAAACTCTGCCAAGAAATAGCCTAAGCAAACATTCCATTAAAAATATATGCAGATTAGACAGAAAAACTATACCCCAATATAGTTTGAGCACACAAGATATTTTATTCCACTGTCTATGCAATTCATTCACTTAAGAGAGTGTTGTGGTAAGTAAAGAAGTCTAAAAAGGATTTAACACATCAAATAAACAGATCTCAATGCCAACTCTATTCTGAAAAACTCTAAGAGCTCTTTGCTGGCCCCTACTGGTGCATTGAAACAATTCATTTAGTTGTTTGATATCTATAAAGTATAAACCGTATGGCATATTTCTTTATGTAGACAAAATACATACTTGCTTACATTTTTGAGTACTACACTGACCTAAAGATGGAATTACTTACTACTGCTGATAAAGCTCCCACAAGAGAGAACAGTAAACTGTTTGTTCTTTTAGACGTTGTGATTTTGTATATATATATTTTTTTCTGCTTTGTATTTATTTAACCTTTACTTTATTTTCAGTTTACTAGGTAATAAAAGTTTAATATTTTAATTTCTCCCCTAAATGTCATAGACCAAGGTTGGTATTCTATTTGAAAGAAACACATTTATTTTTAAATAATACTCTAGGGTATATTTAAACTTCTTACCTGAATTTTACAGCTGGAACTCCAGTAATAAATATATACTGGCTCATTCATAGGAAAGTAAAAAGTAAAATAGTTCAGTTGTTTACACCACATAGTACTACACCCAAGTTGTACTTTTCTAAGTAAGTTTTTTTTTCCTAAGTAAAAGCAAATATGTAAAACATATACTTGCACTTTGTTTAAAAAAGAAAACTTAGGATAGATCTGTTCTCAATCATAATTTTCTAAACAGTGTTTTTAATCAATTAAGACAGGACAAAACAGAAATATGGAATTTACTAGATTCTATTTCTGACTAGAATGAGATACTACTATGTTTTAGAATATGTACAGTTGTAAACTTAGTAATAAAATTGTTATGCTGTTTCGGTTTGGTATAATCTACATTATGATTTTATAGACTTCAGTACATATTCCCTTATAATCTTTTTTTGTTTATAGAAGGAAGAGTCCTAATCTTTTCACTATGCCTTCAAAACACTTCAGCTTACCTTCTAGAATTAAGTTAGGGATGACTCAATAAATGGATTATTTCTAGTAAGCTAATCAATGAGATCAACCACTCATGCCTGTAGTCTAAAAATTCCAGTTAATAAGCAAATCTCTTTTGGGTGTTAATATAAAATAATTAATCAAATAAGCATTTTCTCTTTCTCTTATAGTAAAGCTACAGTAAGCTTCACTATAAATATCAGCTTCATGTCCCCTAACTACATTTCAAGCTTCCAGGATCGCAACTAGGCATATCTTCTGATCCTCCTGAGACCGCATTGGAATGATGCAAGCACCAAGTAACACCAGAGATGAGGCTGGATGGATGGTGGATGGATCTAGCTACTACTTCCAAAGAAATATCAAAATACTGCAGCTGGACAAGAAGGCACAATGCTTGAAACATTTGCAAAGAGGGCTTCAGCCAAGGAAAAGTAAGAAAATCAAATGCACTTCCTTGTACTCTAGGCTACGTTTCAATTCTAGAAAGGTTAAACAGTGCATACTGGCTCTGGTCTGGGATTGCACAGGATCTGTACCACTAATAGAGCAGTTCTGCGTGCAGCCTGGAGAACCTGGGATAAGATGTAGCCTCCTGGCCAAAGAGATGCCAAGAGAGGAGTATCAACCCTAACCTCAAAGGGAGAAGAGCTGGAGAATGATAGCAGACCTCACCTGGGAGGAATCTATGCAAATCAGATAGCATTTTATATTCTAGAATGAAACAGATCATATTTTAGGATTAGACAGAAGCTCAGAACCCCACATTCTGAGATATTTAGTTTCCAATTATCTACACAGAAAATAAATGTGATTACACACCCCTATGGACAAGCTCAGGATTCTACTAATCACTGACTACAACTCTGAAGCTCAATGTGGCCTGTGACGCTTAATTGCGCATGTTGACTTGGCTAGGTTTTGAGTCAAACACCCATCCAAGTGTTGCTATGGAGCTATTTTTTTTAGATGTGATTGACATTTAAATCAGTAGATATTAAATACAGCAAAATGCCCTCCGTAAGTTGTGCGTGTGTGCTAAGTCACTTCAGTCGTGTCCAACTCTTTGCAACCTCAGGGACTGTAGTCTTCCAGGCTCCACTGTCCATGGGATTCTCCAGGCAAGAATACTGGAGTGGGTGGTAGTAGATCTCAAATCAGTTAAAGGACTTAAGAAAAAAGATAGATTTTTGGAAGCAGCAATTCTGCCTTAAGACTGTAACAAGAAACACTGCCTGAGTTTCCAGTTAGTTGCCCTGCCCTCAGATTGCAGATGCCTCACTGCTACTTGAATCTGCAACCTGCCAGTACACCTCACGGATGTCAGACCTGCCAATGCCTTAAAATAAATCAATCCCCCCACCTCATTATTTCTCCCTCTCATTCTCTGTGTGCACGTATGTGTATCCTATCGGTTTTGTTTCTCTGGATAACCCTGACTAATACAACCACTAAACTTGAGATGCACAGCATGTCCACCTAGAATATGAAATATAGGAGTCTCCTAAGGCTTCAGAGGCTGGATGTGTGCAGACATAGCTCTTGGGTAGTGACACAAATGTGTCACTGTGGGTAGTAGCTGAAGATGGAGAAGCTCTCCACGGTGAGCAAAAACAAGACTGGGAGCTGACTGTGGCTCAGATCATGAACTCCCTATTGTAAAATTCAGACTTAAACAGAAAACAGTAGGGAAAACCACTAGACCCTTCAGGTATGACCTAGATTAAATTCCTTATGATTATACAGCGGAAGTGGCAAATAGATTCAAGGGATTAGATCTGATAGAGTGCCTGAAGAAGTATGGACAGAGGTTCATGACACTGTACAGGAGGCAGGGATCAAGAGCATCCCCAAGAAAAAGAAATGCAAAAAAGCAAAATGGTTGTCTGAGGAGAAGACAAATAGCTGAGAAAAGAAGAGAAGCAAAAGGCAAAGGAGAAAAGGAAGATATACCCATCTGAATGCAGAGTTCCAAAGAATAGCAAGGAGAGATAAGAAAACCTTCATCAGTGATCAATGCAAAGAAATAGAGGAAAACAATAGAATGGGAAAGACTAGAGATCTCTTCAAGGAAATTAGAGATACCAAGGAACTTTTCATGCAAAGATGGGCACAATGAAGGACAGAAATGGTATGGACCTAACAGAAGCAAAAAATGGCAAGCAGAAAAGGTGGCAAGAATACATGGAAGAACTATACAAAAAGATCTTAATGACCGAGATAACCATGATGGTGTGATCACTCACCTAGAGCCAGACATCCTGGAGTGTGAAGTCAAATGGGCCTTAGGAAGCATCACTACAAACAAAGCTAGTGGAGGTGATGGAATTCCAGTTGAGCTATTTCAAATTCTAAAAGATGATGCAGTTAAAGTGCTGCACTCAAAATGCCAGCAAATTTGGAAAACTCAGCAGTGGCCATAGGACTGGAAAAGGTCAGTTTTCATTCCAGTCCCAAAGAAAGGCAATGCTGAAGAATGTTAAAACTACCGCACAATTGCACTCATCTCACACACTAGCAAAGAAATGCTCAAAATTCTCCAAGCTAGGCTT
Source organism: Odocoileus virginianus (assembly GCF_023699985.2). NCBI lineage: Eukaryota > Metazoa > Chordata > Mammalia > Artiodactyla > Cervidae > Odocoileus > Odocoileus virginianus. The sequence goes on along the minus strand of NC_069679.1, from coordinate 43,133,492 downwards.
CAACAGTACATGAACCAAGAACTTCCAGATGTTCAAGCTCAATTTGGAAAAGGCAGAGGAACCAGAGATTGGATCTCAGAAAAAGCAAGAGAATTCCAGAAAAACATTTACTTCTGCTTCATTGACTACACTAAAGCCTTTTACTGTGTGGATCACAACCAACTGTGGAAAATTCTTAAAGAGACTGGAATATAAGACCACCTTACCTGCCTCCTGAGAAACCTGTGTGCAGGTCAAGAAGCAACAGTTAGAACCGGACAGGGAACAACGGACTGGTTCCAAATTGGGAAAGGAGTACGTCACCCTGCTTATTTAACTTATATGCGGAGTACATCATGAGAAACGCTGGGCTGGATGAAGCACAAGCTGGAATCAAGATGGCAAGGAGAAACATCAATAACATTAGATATACAGATAACAACACTCTTATGGCAGAAAGTGAAGAGGAACTGAAAAGCCTCTTGATGAAAGTGAAAGAGGAGAGTGAAACTCAAAATTCAAAAATCTAAAATCATGGCACTTCATGGCAAATAGATAGGAAACAATGGAAACAGTGAGAGACTTTATTTTCTTGGGCTCCAAAATCACTGCAGATGGTGACTGCAGTCATGAAATTAAAAGCAGCTTGCTCCTTGAAGAAGAAAAGTTATGACCAACCTAGACAGCATATTAAAAAGCAGACACATTACTTTGCCAACAAAGGTCCACACAGTCAAAGCTATGGTTTTTCCAGTAGTCACATATGGATGTGAGTGTTGGACCATAAAGAAAGCTGAGCGCCGAAGAATTGATGCTTTTGAATTGTGGTGTTGGAGAAGACTCTTGAGAGTCCCTTGGACTGCAAGGAGATCCAACCAGTCCATCCTAAAGGAGATCAGTCCTGAATATTCATTGGAAGAACTGATGCTGAAGCTGAAACTCCAATACGTTGGTCACCTGATGCAAAGAGCAGACTCATTTGAAAAGACCCTGATGTTGGGCAAGATTGAAGGCAGGAGAAGAGGACGACAGAGGATAAGATGGTTGGATGGCATCTCCAACTCAATAGACATGAGTTTGAGGAAGCTCTGGGAGTTGGTAATGGACAGGGAAGCCTGGTGTGCTGCAGTCCATGGGGTCACAAAGAGTCGGACACGACTGAGCGACTGAACTGAGTGACACAGAAGCACTAACTTTCGCATTGGTACATGAAGAATTCATTTAAAGGCACATCATTCTCAAACGTCCCATCACCCTCAACAACACCATTACCAAACTATGATAGTTTATAATCCCCAGGTTCTTAAAATTGGCTGAAAAAAATGTCACTTATATTGCAAACATTTTCCATAATACTAGAAATTCTTTCTCCTTAAAGTATATTTGCTCTTTGCCATACACTTCTAAAGAGAACCTTGCTAGGAAAAGGATGTGTCTCTAACTTAGTTGTGAATGCTACAGGAGAAGATAAAATGGCATTTACAGTGCACAGGTCAATTTACTGCTACACAATCAAGCTTGCTATTCCATCAATGGCTCTAGTTTCTATGACATCTTAGGTAATCTGTACACTTCAATTATCTGCTGGGACCAGCAACAAATCAGAGTATTACAATGACATGCACCACTCTTAATTATTTCTTCTTCCCTTTTGCTTATAAAGTGAGCTTCTTAAGAAAATGCATAGCATTTCTAATTTCTAATGCATAGCAGAGTACTGAACAAAATGTATGCCCAAAATGGCATACTGTAATTAACACACAAAATGTGATATCAGACAGCTGAAAATGCCTAAGTCCATGAACTCTAAATCACACATTATATTAATGATGAAAAACTTTCAAGGGCTTTGATAGCTACTGTCTCATTTTATTTTCATAATGTATTTATCAGATAGGTAGGACAAATACTGTTATCCCTACTTTTTAAACATGGGAAAATATCTTCAGAAGGATTAAATAATTTGTCTAGAGTACTCTTGCCTGGAAAATCCCATGGACGGAGGGGCCTGGTAGGCTGCAGTCCATGGGGTCGCTAAGAGTCGGACACGACTGAATGACTTCACTTCCACTTTTCACTTTCATGCATTGGAGAAGGAAATGGCAACCCATTCCAGTGTTCTTGCCTGGAGAATCCCAGGGACAGGGGAGCCTGGTGGACTGCCGTTTATGGGGTCACACAGAGTTGGACATGACTGAAGCAACTTAGCAGCAGCAGCAGCATAAGCTAATATACCAAAACACAAGTCGGACTACAAGGAATTCTGACTCTTTGGTATAGGGATCTATAATATGCTGATCAATGCATTATTTTCTTTTTGCTTTTAGAAATATTCCATTGTTAATATCATAAGCAATGCTTTTTTTTTGACATACCATGACACTCTGTATATACCCTATACACAATAAATGCTCAAGGAGTGTTAATGCACTGATCAGAGCATGACAAATATTAGTTTTGGCAATGAAGAGTCATACTGTACTAAGATTACTGGCAAAAAGACTAGATAACTATAAGCAGGGTGGAAAGCATCAGCATGAGCTATCCCTCCTTGTGTACAATATGCAAATAATTCAAATAAAACAGTTCACCAATGATGTGCCCAAGAATCAGGGAGAAAGTCACATCAGTATCACGAACAACAGGAAAAAGAACACAGTAATACCATGACCAGCAATTCAAGCCCAAAATATGAATCTTAGAGATACAATCATACATGTGTATCAGGAAACACAGCAAGAATGTTTATTAATTGATAATAGCACAAACCTGCAAACAACACTTATATCTATTAAGGAGGATAAATACATAAATTGTGGTATTATAGCATTTGCAGATGAAGGGAAAACTATGCATTTGTGAAATATGTTCTTATGGAATGACTTCATAAATATATCATTAAGCCAAAAGCATGTCACAGAGGGAAGTATTCACAGTGCTACTATTTTAGTAACTCCAAAAATATGAAAACGGAAACCACTATGTTTTTCAGGGATACATATATACATGATAAAATTTTTTAAATAGCAAAGAAATGATAGACACAACATTTGGGACAGTGGTTACTATTTGTGGGAGAGAAAAAGGAGATGCTATTGGAAGGGTTAAAGGATGCTTTGAAGATTTTAGTAATGTTCAAGTTCTTAAGTTGAATAATAAACATACAGATATTTGTCTTATTATTTAAGATAAATATTATAGTATACATATTTTTGTATGTTTATTTCATGATTACAAAACACCAATACTAAATTTCACCTGGTCCTATCTAGAAGGAAAACAGATCTGTAGCAACAGAAGGAAAAAACGAAAACATCTCCATTTTATTATTAAAAAGGCAAAAATACAAACAGAAAATAAAAGTTCTGTGACTAACCAAATGATAAGCAAATCATCAACATCTGTCACTGAGCCTTACAAAATTAGATTGCCAAGTTAGTGATCAAGTCTCCCTTGACTGCAAAAAAAGTACCTTTGCCTATAATGGTACTAATTAATGACTTCATCTGAAATATCTTCAGTTGTGCTGTGCTATGCTCAGTAGCTCAGCCGTGTCTGACTCTTTGTGACCCCATGGACTGTAACCTGCCAGGTTCCTCTGTCTGAGGAATTCTCCAGGCAAGAATACTAGGGTGGGTTGCCATTCCCTTCTCTAGTATCTTCTGTTACTAGTACAGTTATCACATCTATAACACCAAGTGTTATATAGTCCAACACTAAAAATAGATTCTTTAAAAAATCTAGCTTCTATGTTAGCTACAAAATGAATAAAACTGTTTTAATTTTTGTTGTGCTTCTGTTTAGTAATTGATAAGCTTTGACCATATAACACTGTTCTTATGCCTCAATATTCAAATCTTACAGGTTTAAAATGTAAATGTAAAATGCTAAAAAGGTTTGAAATACAGTTCCAAGACAAATTAGGAAGAGGGTAGGATTTCAAGACAGTCTTTAGGAAATTAGGAATCACAACTATCTTATAAAAATAAAATCAGGTTATATTTGCTTTTTGTCTCTCTGAACACTGGCAATTCTTTAGAGAAACTGCATCAGTTAGAGTGGTTTCCTTTGTATTCAATAGAAGGGTGAGGATAAGGGAGAGGATGGGATGTCATAACTGGATACAGGCAACCTCAAGATTTCTACCGGAGCTCAGAGGGGAAGGCTCCTGAGCCTTGGACTATCAACCAGAGTACCAGCATAGTGTGCAGGAAAGTCAGGCCAAGAAGCTGACTTTTCTGTATCTCCTGCTATGAGAGACCTTGAGGAAGACCATGAAATCTGCTGAGAACTGATAATCAGGAGAGGTGCCAGGGAGAAGAGAAGAGCAGAGAGTAGCACCAGGAAAGAGGAGGAAAAAAAAATTCTATCCACCACTTCGCTCAGTCTTTCCATAACCACCTCAAAAGCATCTCTCATTTCACAGATTCCCAGCCTACTTTTGCTTATTACTCAAGTATATCTTTGCTTCACAGTTTATGTTTGTACGGTAGGACTTACCAATCGATTTTCATCAAACACTTCAAATAGAAGCCGGTGTTGCTGAGGATGAACCTAAGTAAGGAAAAAATAACCTTTGCTTAAAAACAAGTGAACACTGGAACTATATTCAGTATCTTATAATAACCTACAATGAAAAAGAATATATATATACACACATACCTGTTTGTTTGTGTGTATAACTGAATCATTTTGCTGTACACCAGAAACTAACAAGTTGTAAATCAACTCTACTTTCAATTTTTAAAGAAGTGAACATCAAGCCACAGACACCAAGAAATAAATGCTTGTAAACATTGCCATTTCCTAATTCCTGTTACTTACAATGTATTTTAAATTACATGTGAAACTTAATACAAAAGCCAAGACTCATCACATGTCAACCATTTTCTAAGTTTTACCGTAACAACAAAGTGAATTTGGTTTCTTATTTTCCCATTTTTTCTAAAATACAATAAAAGACACAATTTCAAAAATTTAAATATTTGCAAGCACTTAAAAATACAGACAGGATTTTAACTTATTATTAATTTTATGTACTCACTTTTTATTTATCAGGTTAGAACTAGTCAAAGTGGATGTTGATTTTATGGTAACAAGTGTTCTGATCCTTGTAGTACTGACTTGATAAAACCAATATTGCTTCTACTATATAAAATACCTAAGCAGTCAAAAAGTATACACTGAGTTTTCACTTATTGTTTATATCTTACAGCACAAGTAAAAATTAACATATAGTATTAATATTTTATTTTTCAAAGCCAATGCTTTTATTTTTGCTTAAATGTTTCAACATCAAGTTATTAACAATATTTACTAAATATCAAACAAAAAGAAAATCTTTAATAACTTTTTAAACCAGAGCTTAAGATGGTGTATAGAACATTCTTACATTTAAATTCATATTTTCACTATGATAAATCACATTAAACACTGAAATATATTAAAACTTTGGCTTATATGTCAAAAGCTGATGTCAAGTCCTATACGTGTGACAAGGATATTGAGATACCCAGACCAATATCTGCTCTTCCTTAAATCCTTCTGATAACATAATCCTAATTATACCCGAAGCAATCTGCCTAGGGTCACCACAACTCTGGGGAAGAGGGGCATTAACTTTTTTAATTGAAAAGTAGAACAAATTCAGAAAAGTATAACATTTACTAATCTTAAATATCCAGCTTGATGACCGTTCATACATGTTTACCATGTCATCATCACCCAGATAAAAATACAAAACACTCCATTTTTTCATGTATTGTTTTCTGTGTGAACAGTGCCCTCTGAACTTGTTCAACATTGAAACTCTCAGTAAGACTCCCTAAAAAAGTTCTCTTGCACCTAGGGGTGACTAAAGAGGCCAACCTAGCTTCAGTCACCGGGTGGGACTTCTGGGAGAGCTCTTTAAATGGGGCTGACTCAGCTGGAAGAGCTGTTGCTTTTGCCCTTTGTCCTCCGTTTTCCTGTGTGGAACTTGGTTAGGACAGCTGGCACCCCTGCAGTCACAGTGTGACTATGCAGGAACAACGAGGGTGGAAGCCACAGTCCAGGCTGTGGTTTCTCCAGTGGTCACATACGGATGTGAGAGATGGACTGTGAAGAAAGCTGAGCACCGAAGAATTGATGCTTTTGAACTGTGGTGTTGGAGAAGACTCTTGAGAGTCCCTTGGACTGCAAGGAGATCCACCCAGTCCATCCTAAAGATCAGTCCTGGGTGTTCATTGGAAGGACTGACGCTGAAGCTGAAACTCCAGTACTTTGGCCACCTCATGTGAAGAGTTGACTCATTGGAAAAGACCCTGATGCTGGGAGGGATTGGGGGCAGGAGGAGAAGAGGATGACAGAGGATGAGATGGCTGGATGGCATCACCGACTCGATGGATATGAGTTTGAATAGACTCCGGGAGTTGGTGATGGACAAGGAGGCCTGGCGTGCTGCGATTCATGGGGTCACAAAGAGTTGGACACGATTGAGGGGCTGAACTGAACTGATGCCTTGGGGTTAGAAAACAGTGTAAGAGAATAATCCTTTCTAGGAAGATGTAGAGGAAATTTGGGGGAGGAGATGATACTCGAGCTAAGACTTGAAAGATGGGAAGAATTTGAGTAAGAAAATACAGAGAATACTCACAGCAAGGAGATCAAAGGGGAGAAAGGCATGCGGGCAGAATGAGCATGCTCTACGAAAATCAACTAACAAGAACATTTTTATGGTAGAAAGTCTTAAGAAAAATTTTGTTATTTAGGGAAAAGCCAGGCTGAAGGCACTGATACCCAGAAAACGAATTAAAACTTGATTGGTATGGGAGAAAATTAAGCTTTTAAAGGAAAAGAGTAAAATGATGAAGATCACACGTAAATATTATTTTGTGAGTGATACACAAAATAAACAGGACTAGAGAGAGACCCTGGAGTCCACAGGGACTGTGGCTGTAGTAACTCAGGCATGAAGTGTTGAGAGCTTTGCCTTTGATGGTCCCAGTGAGAACAGGGAAGAAAGCCATGAAAAATATTATAAGAGAAAAAACAAAAAGTCTCAACGCCTAACAAAATACCTGGTAGACAGTATAGATGTTTAATACTGCTAAGACAACAGATATCAGATGTGACCTGAAGAGGCCTCTGCCGTCCTGGTTCAGACTATAATTAATAGCTTCCTAGCAGGAGGCTCTACCTCAACTGTCTTATCTTCAAAATCTATCTTTCCTATTGTAACTGGAGTGACTTATCTGAAAGACAATTTAGGCCTTCTTTACTGCTGTATTCAAAAGCTACTCCCAGTGGCCTAAAGAAAATTACTCAAATGCCTGGACACAGAATGAGCTTCAGGACCTGAGCCCAGTTTGCCTTTCGAGCCTTGTGTTCTGTAACTGTCCCCTGTCCACGCAAATACACCAACACCCTATGCTCTAGTCCCACAACAAACAGTCTAATTATTGCTCACTGAGCTTTCTGATCTGCACCTCTGTGCATGCTAAGGTCACTCCATGTGCAATACCTCCTCCACGCAACAAGTCCAAAAGTTACCCCTTATTCAAGCCTCAGCTCAAATGTCAACTCCACTCTGAAGTTTTACCTCCCCAGACACTCCCCTTCATTTTCAGTTATTAGAAAACTGACTACATCCTTCCATTTTTGAAGTTAATAGTACGTAATAGCTCTCTGTTGTTCGGTTAGGTCGTGTCCGACTCTTGGTGACCTCATAGACTGTAGCACGCTCTGTCCATGGGATTTCCCAGCCAAGAATACTGGAATGGGTTGCCATTTCCTCCTCCAGGAATAGCTGCCTACTGAATTATAAAAACACCATAAAACACTTGTCTACTTTATATTTCAAAGGCACACGGTAAATGCAAGAAAACAATTTAAAATGTGTGGTTGAGAATTCTAATTCAAGAAGGACAGCTTAAACACAAACATTAATCCTCTCCCCCTTGAGATCTTATTTTCGTAATAACAAAGGAATTTGTAAAAGGCACTGACAGTCAATTTCTAGGCAATTGTTAAGAAGTCCAGGGTCCCCGAGGAGGAGAAAGGGATCTGAGGCTCTCAAGGCAGAGACAGTGGTCTGGAATTCTCAAGGAGGAGGAAAGGACAAATGTTTTTTTCTACATTCCTTAGTAAGGATTATATAACAATAATGTATCCTGCTTGAGGACATGTTTCTCCTTCCTGAAAACCTTCTGACTAATCCTGTTATCTTAAAATGTATATATAGTGGGAGTGGGCCTGGTAAGATCTTTGCTTTCTCTGTCCCTTTTTATACTTTAATAAAACTCTGCTACACCAAAGCACTTGAGTGATTAAGCCTGGTCCCTGGTCCCGAAGTTAAATCTTCTTCGGAGATCACGAATCCGACATCATTCACCATAAGCTATCAGCATAAAAGCAACAGAGCAAAGATCATATGCACATGCGAGGGCCACCAGCAGGTGAGCAATATCTACACTTTTCTGGAAGAGATGAAGTGGGGAAGAAAGCAATGAAGCAGGGCTTCTGAAGAAACTGAAAACAAAAGAACAGAAAGTTGAACCAAAGGGGTCAATGGCCCTAATGAGAGAACATTCATATGGCACCTAAACCTAAACACACAGACACACACACATTATGCAAGAGCTCCTCTTTGATTTCAGATAGAGGTTCAACAATAATGCAATCATCAGTTTTAATGTGTAATGTACAAATGATAACTAAAAATATAATTAATTGTTCCATGTTTGTGCTTTTCATATATAGAAGCAATAGATGATTTTTCTATTGTGTCATTGTTAAGTGTAACTATATTAGCAGAGATCACAGATGTATAACCAGAAGAACTGTCCCCAAAGAAAAAAAGTACTTAGGAAACAAAAGTAAACACCTTTAAAAACTGTAAGGTGTTTCCTTAGAAATATCTATGGAAGTCTTGAATCTATAAGACAAAAATAGGACACTATATTAAGAGGCATGCAGTGGTGTTGCAACTAAAAATGACTGCTGAATTCAAATATAAGCAATCTAAGGTAAAATTGCAGAAATCTCTCAAAATATAGAACAAAAAGCTAAGCTGAAGGAAAATATGAGAGAAAATAAAAAGAGGATTTTCTGAACAAAGTCAGTGAAAAATTAAGCCCTAATGCCCTAAACAGAGGATGAATAAGCTACAGCTTATGGACCAAATCCCACCAGGCACCTGCTTCCTTTTTTTTTTAACAGTCCATAAAACAGTTTTTCTTTTTTTTTAAATCATTTTTAAATGGTTACCTTTTAAATGGCTATCAAAGTACCTACATAGCAGCCTTACTTTTTGCCTCCTATCTGTATGACACCTAAAATATTTACTATATGGCTCTTTATGAAAAAGTTTGCTGACTCCTGTCCTAAGACATTTACTGTATGCTACCTACTGATTTCTCTCCCATATATCCAGGAAGGTACTGGATAAAGTTATCTTTGAAATATGTGAGAAAAATGCCACTCGAATCATTTTCTGCATTCTGTGGTATACATGAGGAATTTTGACTGAGAAAGGTAAGAATCCGTCTAGGTGACCCTGCATCCAACTAGCTGTAATCTCCAAACAATCATATAAACAGAGGAAAGGAAATTATTAGAGAAATTATTCACATAAAAGCTTCAGAACTGAAGGGAAACAATGGTGTTTAAACTGAAATGCTTATCAAAGGCCCAACATGATGACACTGCACACACAAGGCATAATACTTTGAAATTTTAAAACACCAGGATAAAGATAAATCATAAGTTTTTTTCACAAAGAGAAGCATCACCCCCAAAGGAACAAGAATCAGCCCTTTCAATAGTAATACCATGATCAATGTTGATAAAACAACGGCTTTAAGTTCCTGAAGAAAAACCATTTCCAACCTAGACTCCTATGAGGGGCCAAGTCTTCTGGGGAAACTTTCAAAAAAGAGTTCTTCATCTTTTAAAAGAGACACGATGGGGGAAATTCTCCCTTGTCTACCTCTGGACATCATCATGGGAGGCTATGTTTGGAATCGTGGCAAGCTTCTTGTGACCATGGACAGAAAGCAAACATAAGCTGCTGATCTACTCATCTATCATAGCTGGAGGTCAATTTGGGACAGGGATGTGTGAACTATTCATTAGAATGGGAATAATGACCAGAATGACAAACAGAAACAGTTTAGAGCAGTTCCTTTTGGCAAGTGAGAATAGGAGGGCTAAGGAGGAGGCACCTAAGTCTTCTGCTCTTCACTATAAGCCCCTTTCTTTATACTATATCTTTTTAACCTATGTGTGAATATTTTGAAGAGATTATTTTTTAAATTTCTATTAAAAACAGGAGTAAAGCTATGGTCACAAAAAACAGTTTACAGGGTCATAATGAAAGGTATAAGAAAAAACAAAAATAAAGACTATTGTGATGTTTGTGGAAAAATATGTAAGTCTATAAATGGACAAAAGAGCAAAAAAAAAAAAAAAACCAGAGGAGTAACCAAAAAATTCAAAGAAGGATAAAGGTACTGATAAATGTCAATTTATTCTCTGCTATTCATAAACAATCTAAAGTAACGTTCCTGGAAATTATGCTGGTGGTTGCAGGAAAAAAATCAAAGCAAGTATATTAAAGAAAAAAAAAAAAGCTTTATTGCGATAAAATACACATACTATGTAAGTGACCCACTGAAAATGTATAATTCAATGGTTTTTAGTATAGAGTATGCAACTACCCTCACAATTTTGGAGCATTTTCATCACCTCAGACAGAAACTCCATGCCCATCAGCAGTCACTGCTAGTGAAGTGAAGTGAAAGTTGCTCAGTCATGTCCGACTCTTTGCAAGCTCATGGACTACACACTCCACAGAATTCTCCCGGCAAGAGTACTGGAGTGGGTAGCCATTCCCTTCTCCAGGGGATCTTCCCAACTCAAGAGATCGAACCCAGGGTCTCCCACACTGCAGGCAGATTCTTTACCAACTGAGCAACCAGGGAAGCCCATGCAGTCACTCCTAATTTCCCCTCAACTTCCTCAATCTCAGACAACCTCTAATACATTTTCTATCTCTACAGATTTGCCTACTATAGATATTTAACATAAGGAGAATCCTACAATATGTGGTCTTTAAATATTTTTGAGGTTCACCTATGTTGTAGCATGTGTCACTACATCGTTCCTTTTTATAATTGAATAATATTTCATTGTATGTATATAACCCATTCATTTGTCTCTTTTCTTTGTCCATTCATTCGTTGATGGACCTACACAGGCTGTTTCTACTTTTTTACTATAATGAATAATGATGCTATGAGCATTCATCTACAAGTTTTTGTGTGAACATCTGTGGTAAGTAAATTTTAAACTAAAAACTGTATAAAAAATTACATGAACTAGGTAAGTATTTTCATAAGCATATAAAATGCTTGTAGCATTTTATAAATAGAAAGTACCTTCACATTTTTATGTACATGTTTTGTGTCTTTCTACTTTGTTTCTCTATATAGTTATTTCTTATCAACAAATATAAAAACAAATTATAGATACACAGCCATGGAGGGGGAGAATTCAAACAGTAAAAAAAGATACATAGTACAGCAAGTTATAAATCTTTCATCTTTGTCCCACCCTCAGAGAAAATACTGTGAACAGTTTCTTAGGTCCTGCCAGAAGTATTTTTTCAAATACCTGCGTATGAGAGAGTTGTTCTGTTTTTACACAAATAGGTGAATCATACATACAATCTTCTGTACCTTTGTTCCTTCATTTAGTACATTTTGAAATGAACACCCTATCAATACATAAACATCTGTCTCTTTTTAAACAGCTGATGAGGATTTCATTATATGGCTATACCATACTATGAAAGTGAAAGTGAAAGTCGCTCAGTCGTGTCTGACTCTTTACGACCCCATGGACTGTACAGTCCATGGAATTCTCCAGGCCAGAATACTGGAGTGGGTAGCCTTTCCCTTCTCCAGGGCATCTTCCTAACCCAGGGGTTGAACCCAGGTCTCCTGCACTGAAGGCAGATTCTTTATCATCTGAGGCACCAGGGAAGCCCCATACTATACTTCGTGCTTTATTAATGGGTCACTCCATCCTTTTTCCCAGCGAACAGAACTCTGATTTTATTGAAATACTGGATGACAATGTGTGTCAGGGCTACCAGCAGCTATTCCCCCTACCCTGCCTCCCATGAGCTGACTTCTGATTCCTCTAAGCTTCCCAGTAGTTCCACTCTCTTTATCCGTGACTGGGTTAGAAATATGCACACAACATAATTCAGGCCCAAGACATATGAAAGTCTCCCACGGAACCTTTTGAAAAAGGGTTCTTCACTTTTTAAAGGAGACTGATAGGGTCTATCTCTGGACATCATCATCAGAGGCTATGTTGTTTAGAACTGCTGCAGGCTTCCTGTGACCAAGGACAGAAAGCCAAGAGAATCCCAGAGAAGCTGGGCTTCACATGGCCCCGTTCAGCGGCTGCAGTCACTACCTCTCTTCTACACCTGCTTCTTGTGAAGATAAATAATAAATGCAATTATCATTTAGGCCAATTTTAGCTGTTACAGTGAGTCTGTTACTGGAAGCTGAAAGCATCCTAAATGATACACTACAGAAGGGCCTACTTTAAATATTTTACATTTAGGGACTCCCCTAAATTCTCCAATATCCCTGACATTCACTCACTAGCACCCTATTTTCCCTTCACAAGGTTCAGCACATTGGTAATACTTTTGAGAAACTAGTTCATAGGGCTCCACAGCAGACAGTAAGCCTTGTTGAGGGTAGGGACCGTGAGTGACTGAGTATTAAGTTGCTCAGTCGTGTCCGACTCTTTCCAACCTCATGGACTATAGCCCGCCAGGCTCCTCTGTGCATGGGATTCTCCAGGCAAGAATATTGGAGTGGGTTGCCAGGATAAATATATGGATAAAAATACATAGGAAAAAATACCAGACTATCACACAATTAGTGGTGGCTTTATGGAAATTAAATTACAGCTGATTTTTATTTCTTTTTATAAAAATATCTAAGGTATACACGTTGCTTCTGTAACATAATACTAATATATGCATGAACATATACACATTATGTACACATAACAAGATGTGTGTGAATACCAAAGATACAAACTGGTCATCATGGGTGTGCAGGGAATGCAGTGGTCCTTTTTCAGAGGCTCCTATGCTATGCTGACGCACAGAGGATATAAGGAGTATATGGCTCCCTAACGTGTCAGACTGTTTTCCCTCCTGATAACTTGCCTCTCCTGGTCTCACGTGAGCAACTGTACATGCAGATTTTACTATACTTTGCAATTGAACGTTAACTTCAATTTGGAATCATCCCGTCTATTAATTTACCAGTAACATTTCTGGTTCTGTAGTAAAGAATCAGTCTGCCAGTGTAGGAGACGTAGGTTCCATCCCTGGGTCGGGAAGATTCCCTGGAGAAGGAAATGGCAGCCCACTCCAGTACTCTTGCCTGGGAAATCCCACAGACAGAGAAGCCTGGTAGGCTACAGTCAGTCCATGGGGTCACAAATAGTCGGAACACAACTCAGTAACTAAACAACAAGAGTTCTCCACAAAAAAACCTTTCTTCGAACTTCATGTTTTCTAAAAGATATAAAATCTCCCTTCAACTTGTGGTCACAATTTCCATTCGGCTGAATGACAGATAACCAAGATTTTACTATACTATGTTATCTCAATAGTCATTTCTCTGGGAATACACTCAGTGGAAAACCGTTTGTGCTATGTATAAATAATGACAAAGAAGAAAATAGAAAAACCACACATAATTATGTCCTTTGTATAGCAAGTGCTAAATCACAATGAGTTTTCAGTTCTATAGCTAGCTGTGATGAATTAGCATTGATCCACACAAATTTATCTAGTTATCCTCACAATAAATTTGGAAATTTATGATTAAAATAAATGCATGACATATGCATGATCCCAGAATAAAGTAATACTGGCTAGAACATTTGGTAACCGTGAAATTATGGTAAAAGAAACGAGTACAAGGCAATAGAGTCCTAAGCCTGGTGTGCATTTTCAAATGGTCATCTTTCTTATTTTTGTGGTAATATCTCTAACTCAAGAGTTTAGCACCAACTTTCAAATATCCTTTTTAATAGGAAATCAAGATCATAAAAAATAATGGGAAAATTTTTCATTACAGTTTTACATTTAAAATTTGCATAATTTTAATTCCTCTAACAGATATCCATACTATCTTATTTCTACCCACATTTTGAGATTCCTTTTCTCCTTGATTCTGGTCATTTGAGTTTTCTTTCTTATTTGGGCTTGCTGTGATGTAGCAATTTTCTTAATCTTTTCAAGGAACTATCTTTAGTTTCATTTGTTTGCTTCACTTTTTGTCCATGTTCTATTTTACTGATTTCCATTCTTATTTTCTTCCCTCTACTTTTTATTTTTTGCTTAAGGTAGAAACTTAGATCATCAATTTTATATCCTTTTTCTTTTCTATAAAAGCATTTGAAGATGCAAATTTCTAAGCACTTATCTCATCCATATCCTGGCATGTTTTAATTGCCAATCAGTTAAAAAGATTCCTAATTTTCCTTATAATTTCCTTTTTGATCATGGCTTATTTAAAATATGTTGTTTAACTTCCAAATTTCTATGAATTTTTTGAGATAAACTGAAGCCTGCACACTACAATGAAGAGCCCATGTGCCACAATAAAGACCCAGCACAGCTAAAAACAAAATTTAAAAACAAAAATGCAGGACTTAAAGGGACCTGATTACAAACGGGGTCCTGACTAATGTTCAATTTATACTGAGTTCACTGGTTCTGTGGATCCACCTAAGAGTCACTTTTCTACTTGTCAAGTATACTGGAAGTCGGATCTATTCACTACCACTACCACATTGCATCTACAGCTTGTGGGATAAAAACTATCATACTGAGAAGGCCAATTGGAAGCCTCTGAAACTGTCCTCCCTCCAGTGAAGACAGTAAATTAGAACAATATTGATTAGATATGACAAGAAAAGCACAAGGAACCAAACATCATGAAAATGAAAAACTTCTGTGCTTCAAAGGACACTATCAATAAATTCAAAAGACAACTCACAGAATGGGAGAAAATTTTTGCACATCATATATTTGACAAGATACTTGTATCTAGAAATAAAAAGAACTAGGACAACTCTGAGAAGGCAATGGCAACCCACTCCAGTACTCTTGCCTGGAAGATCCCATGGACAGAGGAGCCTGGTAGAGTGCAGTCCATGGGGTCGCTAAGAGTTGGACACAACTAAGCGGCTTCACTTTCACTTTTCACTTTCATGCATTGGAGAAGGAAATGGAAACCCACTCCAGTGTTCTTGCCTGGAGAATCCCAGGGATGGGGAAGCCTGGTGGACTGCCGTCTATGGGGTCGCACAGAGTTGGACACAACTGAAGCGACCTAGCAGCAGCAGGACAACTCAATAACAAAATGATAAATAAACTAATTATAAGACAGGCAAAAGACCTGACTAGACATTTCTCCAAAGAAAATATACAACTGGCCAATAAGCTCATGAAAAGATTCACAATATCATGAACCATCAGGGAACTGTAATAAAATATCATTTTGCACCCACTAGGAAGGCTGTGATAAAAAGTAAGATAATTTAAAAAAAAGTCAGATAATAGTAAGTGTTGTCAAGGATGTGAAGTGAGAACTCTCATACTCTATTGGTAGGCATATAAAAATGGTAAAGCCACTTGGAAAACATTTTGGCAGTTCTGCATTTGACCCAGCAATCCCACTCCTAGGTATATAAGTCCCAAATGAAAATAGATGTCCACACACAAACTTGTATACAGATGTTCATACCACCATTATTCATAACAGCTAAAATGTGGAAGCAACTCAGATGCCCACCCAATGCATTGATAAAGTGTGGCTATCCATATAATGGGACATTATTTGGCAATAAAAAGAAATTTAAGTACTGATACATGCTATAACATGGTTGAACCTTGAAAACATTACACTTAGTGAAAGAAGCCAGATACAAAGGACCACATATTATATAATCCCATTTAAACAAAATGTCCAAAATAGGCAAATCTCTTTAAGAGACTTGAGTGGACTGGGAGTTGCCTGGGAAAGGGGGCAGATCCTGGGGGGAAATGAGGAGTAACAATGAGTATGGGGTTTCTTTTGCAGCTGATGAAAATGTTTTAAGATTCTGGTGATGGTTGAACAACTCCAGGAACATACTAAAAACCACTGAATTCCACACAATTGTTAATTGTATCTTAATAAAGCTGTTTAAAAAAGCAAATAAAAATATGGCAACCTAGTGGGGATATCATAGATTTGTACCACCATTAAATACTTAAAAGGCTATAGAGTGATTCCTATAATGAGCTCATTTAATTCTCCCATTGGTCCCTTAGAAACCACGTAACAGCCTCAATCACCTGCTGGTTCCTGGACACAGGGAGTCCATCGTGCCCCAGCTGCAGGTGTAGATCATGGTTGAATGGGATCCTTGATATGTCCCCTAGAAGGTGTGTGCTCCCTCTGGGGACCTGGATCTCTAACCTGGCAAAGCCCAGAGTTCCGGGGATCCTCCAGTGGGTTTTGGAAATGATGGTAAGTGGGGCTACTCCTACTTCTACTCCTTTGTTCCTGGACCGTGTATACTTTCTGTTGTGAATACAGCTCATATTGAAGTTTCTGGCTTGAATATTAAACTGGCATGCCATCTTTACAGAGTACTGTCTCCATATTGGTGCTTGGGTTGTGCTTTCAGTAGGCCATTCCAGTGCCTGCTTCTAGATGGTGTGGTAGATTATGTAATTAATGGATCCATGGTCATGGGCTCATTCTTGCACCTCCTTCTCTGTGAATTGGGTCCCCTAAAAGGATGAAATGTTGCATAGATTCCATCCCTATGAACACATATTCCGTAAGCACCCACATAATTGTGCTGGCTGAGGTTTTGAAGATAGGAAAGGCAAACCCATTTCCATAAGTAATTTGAGAACAAATTACTGCCCTTTCAAGAATGGAAGGGACCCAATTTAACAAACTTAACATAGAATGGTTATGATCATGAGGATGAATGGTCTGCAGTTTTAATTATCTTATAAAGTCTTTGGTCTGGTTTCGGTATCAGAATAATGCTGGCCTCAGGAAAGAATTGGGAAAAGTCCCCCTTTTAGTTTCAGTAAGACACTGCATAGAATTGGAATTATTTATTCCTTAGAATCATGGTAGAATTCAACTAGTGGAACTACCTGGTATAAATGCTTTCTTTATTGGATGGTTTTTAATTTCAAGTGTAATTTCTTTAAGAGTTAACAGAACTTGTCAGGTAATTTATTTCTTATTAAAATTTTAGTAGGGTATGTCTTTAAATGAATTGGTCCATTTCATCTAAGTTAATGAGCTTACAAGCACAGAAGTGTTCACAACATCCCTTACTTATCCATTTAAAGTCTGTCAGTTCTATAATGATGCTTTCTAGTTTCTTCAGGTGGAAGCTTAGATTAATTGTTCAAGACCTTTCTTCTTTTTCAATATAATTTAATGCTATATATTTCTCCCTAAGCAGTGTTGTAGCTGCATCCTGCAAACCTTGATGTTGTTGGGTTTTTGTTTGGTTTGGTTTTACTGAAGAATAGTTGATTTACAGTATTGTGTTAGCTTCTGGTGTATAACAAAGTGATTCAGTTATACATACACACATATACATATATATATCCTTTTTTATATTCTCTTCCAATAAAATTTATTACAGGATACTAAATATAGTTCTCCATGCTACACAGTGGGACCTTGTTGTTTATCTGTTTTATATATATATACTGTTTGTATCTGATAATCTCAAACTCCTAATTTAGGGGTGGGGAAGGGTCCCCTAAATTAGGAGTTTGAGATTATCAGATAAAACAATAAATAAGTTCATCTGTATCATATTTTAGATGCCATATAGAAGTGATATTATATGGTATTTGTCTTTTCTTTCTGACTACTTCACTTAGTATGACAACTTGATAATCTCTAGGTCCATCCATCTATGTTGCTACAAGTGGCATTATTTCATTCTTTTTTACGTCTGAGTATTCACTGTATTCATGAGTATTCCTTGTATACCACATCTCCTTTATCCATTTGCTGCTGGTGGGTTTTTTTTTTTTTTTGGCCACATCAGGTGGCATGTGAGATCTTAGTTTCCCCACCAGGAAATCAAACCTACACCCCCTGCAGGGGAAGTGCAGAGTCTTAACCACTGGACTGCCAGGGAAGTACTGATGCTGTATTTTTATTACATTCTACTAAAATATTTTCTAATTCTTTTTGAGAATTCTTACTTGACTCCTGTATTATTTAGAAGTATGTTGTTTAACTTCCGAATATTTGGGGATTTTTCAGTTATTTCTGTGTTACTAATTTCTACTTTAATTCCATTACAGTCAGAGACCATACTTAGCGTGATTTAAATTATTTTAACATCATTGAGGTTTGGGGTTTGACCTAGCTTACTCAGGATATATTCTGTGTGCAATTTTAAAGACCATGTGTTCTGCTGTTGTTGGTAGGTCTATAAATGTCAATTAAGTAAAACTGATTTGATAATGTTGCTCAGGACTTCTGTATCTTTACTGAATTTTTTCATCTACTTATTCTACCAGAGAAGAAGTAGTATTTAGCTTTAGTTTTAGAAAAAGAGTATTTAGTTTTCCAAGTATAATTCTCTTATTTTTCCTCAGCTTTGAATACCTTAATACACTGTCATTCTTGAAGGATATTTTTATTAGATACAGAATTCTGAGCTGATCATTCTTTTTTCTTTACAACCTTAATTATACTGTTTCAACACAGTTTCTGATAAGCAGTCCATAGTTATTTAAATCACTGTTCCCATACATATCATGTGTCACTGTCAGTTTGAGGGCCCTCTTAGGAGGCTGGAGTTTGTTCTTATGGGACAGTGAAGTGGGGTGAGGAAGAAGGCAGGAATGTGGATGAAGGATGTATAATAGAACCACTTGTTGGCAGGCTCTCATCATCTCTTGTCTGGATCAGTATATATAGTGTATATAGTAAATATAGTGTATATAGTAAATGACTAAGAGAAACACAAATGTTGTATCATCTTTAAGGAAAAACACAAAAATCTGCAAAATTGGAATAAGACTGTCTCTCTATCAGAAATAAACTAGAATAAGATAATTCAGGCTTACAATCATCCTTTATCTCATTACCTTACACATGTTTTTCATAATAAAATAAATGGTTCCAAGGCCATCTCATCATGAGGATACCGAGATTTAACGCTTAAATTTTAACAAATTCTCGTCAGATACATTTTAGAATACTGTGAGAACTTATTGTTCTAAACTATTGAGAAAAAAAATCTTTGCTGTTATAATGAAATAAAATGCATACTTACTCTGAATAATATTTCTTCATTCCATTTTGGATTCAAAGTCTGAAAGATAATAAACACAGTATAACTAACTTTTCAATATTTCATTATACAAAAATAAAACAACGTATACTTAAAAATTTTTAAATACTAACCTTTTTAAGGGTTTTTGTTTGCACACTTGTAAAAACTCCATTCATTGGGTCATATAACGTCACTCGCACGTAAGGATCACTGTTAAAATTTTTAAAAATTTAATTGTTATTTATTCCCAAACTCAGGTTACTCAAACTACAAAAATCACAGAATTTTCCTTGTTAACAATTTCTACAATTATTTTCTACACTCAAAAGTAAGGGCTCCTTAGGCAGGGGTAAGTAATTATAGTAATCGTAGAATCTAGCTAAAAAGCTGAAATGCTATGATAGAGAAACAGACAAAGAACTAGAATCTTTTAATCACAATTCAATGATTTCCAACCTCTTCATATTTTTGAAATTTTGTTTAATTTTTTATTACATGCCTTCTTCTTCTGGGTTAAGAGGGTTAATCCAATGATTTTCAAGAATAGCTTTGTAAGACCTCAAGGTAGTTTCAAGTTATCTCATAGGTATAAACTCTTCTTACAAAATAAAGACAAAGTGTTTGAGTTCAAAATAATTGTGTGCCAGGTAACCCTGTACAAAGAGACATGGAGAAGGAAAACCTTGTGATATTCAGGTTTGCAAAGCAAAAGACTTGACATTTTACTTTTCCATGGTCAAATTTCTCTCATGTCCCTTGGGGATCCCAAGTACCCACTATTTTCCACCACCAACTCCCTCCTCCCATTTCTGCTTGCAAGCTTGGTGCTACTGCTGCTGCTAGGTCACTTCAGTCCTGACCGACTCTGCAACTCTATAGACTGTAGCCTGCCAGGCTCCTCTGTCCAAGGGATTTTCCAGGCAAGAATCCTGGAGTGGGTCATCATGCCCTCCTTCAGGGGATCTTCCTGACCCAGGGATTAAACCCATGTCTCTCATGCCTCCTGTACTGGCAGGTGGGTTCTTTACCACTAGTGCCACCTGGGAAGTCCCCATCCAAACTTATCTCTTACTTTAATTGACAAAAATCAAAGGCATCACAATACTCCCAACATCCTGGTGTTTATCAGAGTCCATCCTACCCCAACTTCAATGATTCAGGTATTTCACCCAATCGCCCTTGTCCAGTGTCCTTCCACCTTCTCTGGAACCTTGCACCATCTATTTTGACTTAGGTTTTTCCAGTCATATAAATGTCATTAAGCTTCTCCACTCCCTGACTCTCCTTCACGCTTCCAGCAAAGCAAACTAGACTTTCTTCCTGTCTCAGTCAAAGTTCACAAGTGAAAAATCTGTAATGATAATGACACAGATAACAACGAACACATATGCAGCCATTACTCTGTGTCAGGCACTGTTATAAATGGTTTATATATATACATATTAACTTTGGGGATCCTGATAACAACCTATGAGGCAGGTATGGTTATTATCTGTTTTAAACACAGTCAACTTTAAGTTGACTTAAAAAAGTCAACTCATCCCAAATGACACAGCTCGGAAGCGGAACAGTGAGGACTGAAACTAAGTACCTGGCTCCAGAGACCCTGTTCACAACCACAACAGCCTACAACCTCCCTTCCTTCGTTTCCCCAACAGCCAGTGGTCTTCAAAGCCCTATAATCTGGCTTCCACCTCTTTCTTTCAGACCCAGTCCATGAAAAGTCACCAATCTTGCTCAAACAATTGACACTTTCTAGTCACTTATTTTGCTGGCTTTCTATATGTTTGATATTACTGATCATTTTCTCCTTGAAACTCATCTCATTTAGCTTTCATGACACAAGACCCTTCTGGTTCTTTCTTTTGTTTTCTCTACATATTTCCTTCAAAATCTCACCCATGGTTTTAACAACTAACTGTATACTCACAAATATAAATATAAAACATAAATTCAAATATAAATATATATTCCTGATCTCACAACCCAGCTAGACACTTCCACCTGGATAGTTCACAGATAATATCTGTTCAAGAATTTTGCCCATTTTTAATTGGCCATTTTATCATATTATCACTAAGTTATAAGAATTTTTTATATGCTGTGAATTAAAGGTGCTTGTCAGATACTTGTCTTGAAAACATTTTCTCCAATTGGTGGCTTGCCTTTTCCTTTTCTTAACTGTGTCTTTCAAACAACACAGTGTTTCAGACAGTAAAGAATCTGCCTGCAATGCAAGAGAGCCAGGTTTGATCCTGGGTTGGGAAGATCCCCTGGAGAAGGAAATGGCTACCCTCTCCACTATTCTTGCCTGGAGAATCCCATGGAGAGAGGAGCCTGGCGGGCTAGAGTACACAGGGTCTCAAAGAGTTGGACAGGACTGTGATTATCATTTTTACTTTCAACTGTGTCTTTCAAACAACAGAAGTTTTTAATTCTAATGAAGTCTGTTTCAACATTTTTCTTTCAAATTTTTATGATGCATATTTTTTGAGTCTTATTCAATAAATCTTTGTGTAACTCAGTAGAGCAAATATTTTCTATGTCTTCTGCTAGAAGTTTATTAATTTTAGCTCTTATTAATTTTCTATATTATATGTGATAATGACAGAGCTTAATTTTGTTCCACACCTATAACCAGTTGTTCTAGTATCATGCATTTAAAAGATTATCCTTTCTCTTGAATTACCTTAATGCTTAAAGCAACTGACCACATACATGTGCATATGTATGCGTGTATGCGTGTGTGTGTGGGGGGGGAGTGCGTGTACTTCTACACTCTTTATTATAGTCCACTGAACAATATAGCTACTCTTATGCCAATGCTGCTTTGTCTTGACTGTCTGTATAGAAAATCTTGAAATTATGTTGCATAAATTCTCCACCTATGTGGCCTATGTTCTTTTCCAAAATTGTTTTGGCTATTCTGTGTCCTTTGACTTTTCATAACAATATTGGAATCAGTTCATCTGTTTCTCAAAAAAAGTGCTGGGATTTTTATTAGGATTGAGCCAAATCTACTCAATTTGGAGAGAAATACAACTCTAACAATAATGTATCTTCAATCCATGAATATGACAATGTTTATCCACTGATTTAGATCTTCGATTTCCCTGAGTTAGCAATGTTTTGTAGTTCTCAGTGTGCAGTACTTGAAAATCTTTTGTTAAAGTTATTTCTTCTAAGTTTTTAATTTTAAATAAATTTTAAATTTTAAAAATTCATTTTCCAATTGTTAACTGATTGATCAGTTCAGTTCAGTCGCTCAGTTGTGTCCAACTCTTTGCGACCCCAGCATTCCAGGCTTCCCTGTCCATCACTAACTCCTAGAGCTTGCTCAAACTCATGTCCATGGAGTCGGTGATGCCATCCAACCATCTCATCCTCTGTCATTCCCTTTAGAAGATGTAAGAATATGACTAATTTTTGTACCATGACTTTGTATCTTGTGGCCTTATATTTTAGCTCTAGCAGCTTTTTTATTTGTAGATTCCTTAGGGTTTTCTATGTACATGATCTGACTCTCTGCAAATAAAAAGGTTTTCTTTTTCAGTCTGTATTTATTTTTCCTTTCCTAGTCATATTGCATGCCTAGGATATCTAGCACAATGTTGAGCTGAATGTGAAAGCAGACAAACTTTCTTATTCATGAGTTTAAGTCACTGGCCATAATGTTAGCTACTATCTTTCTCACAGAAAACCTTAATCATTTCTACAACTTTCATCTATCCCTAGTTTGCTAAGAGTTTCCATCATGAATGAGTGCTCAATGATGTCAGATGCTTTTTCTGTTTTTACTGAAATGATTGCTTTTCTTTTATTCTAGTAATACAGTATATTATATTGATTAACTTTCAGATGTCAAATTATTCTGCATCTTATTAGTTTGTTGACAGTTTTTATCATAAAAGGATGTTGAATGTTGACAAATGCACTTTCTACACCTACTGAAACAATCATGCTGCTTTTTTTTTTTCTGGACTGTATTAATATGACAGAGGTTGACCTGAATAAATCTTATATTCATAAAAAAAATCCCATGTGCTGAAATCCATTTATCAGACATTCAAAACTCCACTTTAGTCATCATATGCTTACTGTTTGTATGGCATATGCATCCCTTCTCTTTCATCTTAGCTGTGTCTTTGTATTTTAAGTGCATCAGTTATAGACAGTACTTAGTTGGGTCTTCTTTTTCAGCCCATTCTAATAACTTCTACCTCATGTTCACCTTACTTCATTAATGTTTAATGCAATTGTTATGGTTAGATCTAGGTGTATCAAATTATTACTGGTTTTCTATTCTTTCTTTCCCTTTTCGCTCTCTCTTTTTTTTCTGATCATGTGTTCTTTTCCTGGCCTTTTAAGTATTTTTTTTCCCCAAGAATCTCATTTTAAAATTTTGATTGCTTTTTAATCTATAATTCTTTAGATTAATTTTCAGCAGTTCCTCTAGGTATTGCAATATACACTGTTACTTTTTATTCCACTTACACTTAAATATTACATTCTACTAAAAAGTTCATAATGTATACCATCCCTGTCCTTTATGCAATAATCATTATATGTATTCCATCTATAAGATAATAAAAAAACAATAAGCTGTGATATAAACAGGCATGCTTTTTAAAAAATTATGATGAAAAGAGCAAAAAGTCTTTCAGGTGTTTCCAGATGGTTACCATTTCTGATGCTCTATATTCCTTTCTAAGGATCTGAGTTTCCATCTGCTATCTACCCTCTTTACCTGGGAGAACTTCCTTTAGATTTTATTAGAGTGCAGGTCTGCTAATGACAAAGTTTCAAAGTTTTCTTTTATCTGAAAATGTTGTTATTTTGTCATCATACCAAAGAATATTTTCTCTGAATATAGTAGAGAATTCTAGGTTGACAGTTATTCTATTGTCCCATTTTTTATCTGGACCCTGTAGTCTCTGGTAAGAAGTCAGTAGTCAATTGAATTATAGGTCCCTCTTATATAATTTGTCATTCTCTGAGTCCTTTGTCAGTCCTTTATACTTGGCTTTCGACAGCATGACTATTATGTGCCTCAGTATGTTCTTCTCAGTACTTATCCTGCTCCGTGATTTTTGATACTATAAACTTGTGTTATTCATCAAATTTGGAAAAACTATGACCATTATTTCTTAAAACAGTGTTTTGCCTCATTCTCTCTCCTCTATTTCTAGGACTCCAATTACACGTATGTTAGACTCTGTGGTATTATTTAACAAGTCCCTGAGGCTCTTTTTGTGTTCATTTAAAATTTTTTTAATCTGTTTCTCTCTCACCTCCTGCTAAGAAATAATTTCTATTGCTCTACCTTTAAGTTTAATTAATTCTTCCTCTTCATCTCCATTCTGCTGTTAACTTCATCTAAGAATGTTAATTTAATATACTATATTTTTCAGTTTTAGAATTTTCATTTTTTATTGTTTCTAGTTTATTCCTGAGATTTCCAATCTTTTGACTTGTGTGAGCATATATTTTTCCTCTTCTGAGAATGTGTTTCATTTTCCTGTTTTCTTATAGATTATATAGCTTTGGATTCTATCTTAGACATTATAAATGTTAAGTTGCAGAGACTGGGATGCTGCATTTTCTCTTTGATGAGAATTTGTGTTTTCATTTAATTCTATCATGTAATTAATTATCTTACTTGGACAAGAACCACAAGCTCTGTTTCTTGGGCAGCACCCTTGATCTCTGTTCTGATCTTTTGTCCTTAGTTAAGTTGTCTGGAATCTGCTATCATATGTACGATTTGGGGTCAGCAAGGAATGACAGTAGACATGGTTTGGGAATCTCCTTTCCAATTCTTTCCATTCCAGAATCCTTACCACTCTATGTTTTCTCCAGATTAAGTCTTCTGATTTCCTAGGGCATGAATATTATAATTTTTCCATGTTCTGATTCCATGTGACCTCAGACTAATTCATAAATTGGAGACTCACGTAGTGCAACTCCCACCTCCAAACAGGGACTCTTCACTAGACTTTCACTAGACTCTACCTGCTCCGTTCACTCTCCACTGCCTTTAAGTTGCTGCTTTCAGTAATATGTTCACAGTTTATGGTTGTTAACTGATGAAGGATTAGTCAGTCAGAATTTTACTAATTCCCAGAAACAGAACTCACTAATGTACCTTGTGACTACCTTTCTGAGTTATACCTTTGCCTAATTTCACATATTCTGTAATTCAGATATCAAGGAATTTGGTAAACCACAAACTGGTTACAACCAACTTCATATAACAGTTTACTAACAATATCACTCAATTTTTCATCTAACCAAAGTTAGAAAATATTAATTAATTAATACACAGTTTTAAAATTACATCCCAACTTATACTTACCTAGCTCCCAAGATATCCTTTTTGGCAAGGCCTATTCCAGCTATAACTTTTACCCTCACAATTCGGGAATTTTCCTAAAATACAAAAATTTACATTTTATTTTCATGTAATGTATAACTTAAATAAGACACATATCTTTAAATATATACATACCAAATAAGATAACAGGATATTAAAATTAATTGGAAGAATCTTTTTTCAGGAATTAATATGACTAAAAGTATACAGAGAAAAATAAAAATTGTATTGCTATATGTAATGACTGGATTATCTACAAAGAAAACCCAAAGAAGCTAGAGTCAAATTATTATAATGAGCAAAAATTTATCATTGTTGCCAAGAAAATCCAAAACCAAATTACTGGAACTTATATGGATTCATCATTTTTGCTAGGTATAAGATAACACAAAATTCAGAGTTTACAATCATTTGTAATAATTATTTAGACAGGTAAAATTATTTTAAAAATGCCATTCAATAAACTATATATTAAATAAAACTATAATGTATTGATATTTTAATGTATGAAACATTAAAATTCTTGGGTATCATAATAGCATGATGAGGTTTTATGTAAGAATGTCTTATTTTTAAGAGACACATATTGAAGTATTTAGGGATAAAGTAAGATAAAGTTTGCAACTCACTCTTTAATGGCTCAGCGAATAAAAAGTTGAACATGAGTGAATGTGTGTGTATATGGAAGTAAAGGGAACAACCAACTGTTGCCAATTTGTGGATCTGACTGATGGGTAATCAAGCATTCATTACACTATTGTTTTGTTGTCCCAAAGATCTGAAATTTTTTAAAATAAAAAGGTGGTAACTGTTATAAAACAGTATAACACAGTTTTGTATATATATACAATATATAACAGTATAAAACAATATAACTGTAGTAACTGTTATAAAACAGAATGTACATTTTAAAAATTCACAAATAAGCAAAACTGTCAGATACAGAGAAACAAAATTAAGAAAAAATGTCAAGATCTTTATGGATAAAATTTGTAAGTAAAGAAAATAAGGAAAATACAAATAAATGAAGAAGTTCACTATATTCATGGAAGTAAATATTTAATATTATTATATGTTTTCTCCAAAGTAAATTACAAATTCAATATAATTCCAACTCCCTGCCTAAAATTATTTCATAAATCTTAACAAATGATTCTAAAATTCATACAGAGGAGTGAGAATGAGTAAAGAAGTAAACAATAATATTTGATCACTATGTTATAGTATATATAAAAACAAACTTCTGATATATCAAATTTTAACAATGAAAAAGAAAACTTTAATAAATTCTTAAGATATTTTAGAATATTTCTGACATTGAAGAAAGAATTTTAAAAAATATAAACTCTAATCGAAAAAGTTGTTAGATCTGACACTAAAACTACATATCCTTTGTGTGAAAAGAGATGCCATGAGCAAAATTAAAAAAACAACAGGACACACAGAGTAGAAATATCTAAAATATATATACCAAGTGCAAATTATGATTATCCAGGGTATATTGTTTTTGTTTGGTGGTAAGTCCTGTCTGACTCTTTGCAACCCCATGGACTGTAACCCACCAGGCTCCTCTGACCATGGGATTTCCCAGGCAAGACTAGTGGAAGGGACTGCCATTTCCTTCTCCACGAGATTGACCCAGGGATCAAACCTGCATCTCCTGCATTTCAGGCAGATTCTTTACCACTGAGCCACCATGGAAGCCCATCTGGAATATATCAAGAACTCCTAAAACCCACAAAGTAATACTTAAACAACATAATATAAGAAATCATACAGAATGTTCAATAAACACATGAAAAGATCCTCAATTTCACCAGTAATAAGAAAGATCTCTAGTGTACGTGCTGCCAATACAAACACAAGTGAGAACTCTAATACACTGTTCATGAGAGTAATTTTGAAGAGATAGTTGGCAATATTTATTGAAAGCTCTAAATCAATAGCCCAGGAATTTCACTATTAGATATATGCCCTAGATAAACTATCACTGACATACACAAGGCCAAAAGTTTCACAGTAGCATTTATAAGATCAACAAATGTGAAATAAATGTTGCCTAACAGAGAGGAACCCAACCGGTTCTATTCTAAAATTACTCCATCAGCCAGATGAATGGATAAAAAAGATGTGATACACACACACACACACACACACACACAAACACAAAATGGAATACTACTCAGCCACAAAAAAGAATGAAATTTTGCCATTTGCAACAACATGGATAGACTTGCAGGGCATTATGCTAAGTGAAATAAATTATATAGAGAAAGACAAATATTGTATGATATACTTATATGTGGAATCAAAAAAACACAACAAACCACTGGAATATAACAAAAAAAGAAGCAGGCTCAGACACAGAGAACAAATTAGTGGTTTCCAGTAGGGAAAAGTTGGGAGGGGCAACATAAGGGTGGCAGAGTAGCAAACTACTGGGTATAAGATAGGCTCAAGGATGTAGTGTACATCACAGGGAATGGTGCCAATATTTTGTAATAACTAACCTTTTAAAACTATATAAAAATTCTAAAACATAGTAAAATATCCCATCAGCAAGTAGTAGGTCATATTCCTTTTTGAGGAGAAATCTGGATGGGGGATAATATACATATCATAGGTATTTATTTCAGTCTTCTTCCATTTCTAAATACTTAGAACCACCCTCACTCCTGGAAGTTTCAGTGAATTAATATGATAACAGAAATATCCTCAAAGCTACAAAACTCAGACAACAAATTCATATAACACAAAAATCCTTGACTAGAGATACTAGATATTTTATAACTTTTCTCCATCACCAAATATTAAATACACAGCCGATCTTGCAAGTAAAAAGAGAAATCCTCAAGTATCAGAAATAAAGGCAACTGAAAATCAGAGAGGAAAACATAAACTGGAATTTCTATTTTCTGTGGGGACTGATTTCCAAAAATCTGAAGAGATTTACAGAACTACCATTTTTTCCTGGAAAGTCACTGAATAATTAGGTCAATTAAAATATTCCATTGGCCCTACAACTGAATTTTCCTATACTAGTTGACTGGGAAGTGGCTACTCTATTAAGTAGGTGCTAATTCCCAAGACTGATTCTGAAAATCAGATATCTTTTCAGGGATGACTTAATAAATACAAATTTTTTCAAGCGGTAAAGTATAATCAAAGGTGCCCTCAGAAAATAATGTTATTTGATAATCTTATATTTTCTAAGTGTAAAAAATTGTTTGTGATTTGTACATGATCTTAACTGAGGGAAGAAATTATCATTCCCTTCTAAAAAAAGCTAATCCACATTTGATGCTGTTAATCCATCTCCTGACTTAAAAATCACCTACATTAGCCTCTACTGAAACTATCCCCCAGAAGTCTCTTGAAGAAATGTAGCAAGCATTAAATAAAAACAATTCCAAGGGGTAATAACTTACAGTCACAGACACATTTAACTTTTAAACTTTATCCTTGCATTTTACAACCACAAAAATGAGAACTACTTACTTCAGATGCTGTGGTTAAATGATGTAAAGCTACATTGATTTAAGATTCTTTCAGGAAACTAAATAAGAAATACCATTTATTTTCATATTTGCATTCATATCATTTCATTTTATGTTTATGCTAAAAAATTGTCCCCACTGCTCTCTTTGATCACATCCATCATCAGAGATCACACCCACATTATCTTTGAAAATGAAGAAGGCCATATATGTTGCAACTAGAGACCAAACTCCAGTAATTTTAGAATCGTGAAAAGTACTATTAACAGAATTCTAGATACTACTCAAATGAGTAAAAAACAGACAAAAAAAAAAAGGAAACATATTTTCCTTAATCAAAACAGAGACTTTATCCTCAAGTAGACCAGGGCTCTTCACTAAAGCTGGAATCTCCCCATCTTTCACTCACAAGGGAGCTTTACTGATTTTTGAAAGTGAAATGAAAAGGTTGAAAATTGCAGGCAAAGACGTGTGGCTTTTTTCAAGGACAGGGAGAAACAAACTGGTAATGTGTTATCAATGCAGGCAGCTTCAGTAATTAAAAGCAGCTTTCCAAAGGCTGAGATTTTCTCTACAATTCATGAAAACAGTGATTAATTATGCCTTAATCTTCTGTTAACCTCCCCCACCAAATAAATAAATAAAAACCAGGAACAGGAAATCCAGAGCTTTAAGTATTTCCATCTCTCAAAGGTCTTGGGAGAATTTTTGTGAACCTCTTCATCCTTCTCCCCTCCTTTCATTGCCCACTTCCACCAGTCTACTTTTTAAAAAGATATGTCCTGTGTTTATTTGTCTCTGAGTTTTTATACACGCTGGAGTCCCTCTGCCTGGGAGATACTTCCCCATCCTCTACCCCTTCATTGTTAAAAGTCCTATATCATCTGAGCAGATTCTTTAGAGACCGTTAAAAATGGAATTATTAATATTATTTAATGACAGAAAATAATTATGATGTTAATTGGAATAATCAAGTTGCCAAATGTTATCTATTCTGTGACAATTCCATGAAATCATAAATTCAGATGGATAAAGTAAATATGCAACAATGAAAATAGCTACCATCATAATGAGATAAAGGTTTGAAAATTTAATTTAAAAGGTTTGGTATAAATTTAATTTTTTTTCTTAAAAAAACTCCTGTCCACTTTTTAAAGACCAAATGCTATCTTTTCTGAAACTCTTGATATGAATTTTCCTTCTCTTTGTTAGAGGCTCAATTACATAGCATCTATCACATACCATCTTGTATCTGAGGCAATAAACTATGTGTCTTTCTCGCTTATTAAAATTGTGAATTTTTGAAGACCAAGAAACTCATCTTTATGTTTTCTCTGCATCCTCTATAGAATCCAGCAGATTACTTGGCAAACAGTAGGGGATGATAAATTCTTGATTAACCTCAAATCTTTCTGAAGTAGCTCAAAGTAAGAATAAAGTACCAAATTAAAAGCAAGGGAAAGTCTGCACAAACAGTGGGCTCCCAGCCCCTTCACTTCTTGGGCCCAGAAGACTGGAAGCCTTCTCTGTGAGGAAGTGAAAGGGGTTGGGGGTATATACTGTATGTGAGAATCCCACCACTATGGGATTGGTTCAGATAACACTTATTGATAGGGTTCAGATAACCCTATTGTGAAATGCTCTAGTGAATAGTAACTGCCCACTCATACAAAGAATGAGAATAAATCAGGAAAGAGGAAGACAAGAGGTGAAAAAAAACATTGGATCCAACACAGAAAAGAGATCAAGAGAATTCTCACAATGCTGATAAATGGAATCCTGCAGACAATAGTGATATGACAGGTTACAGTGCAAGCCGTTCAGATGGAATGCAACATAGCAAGAAGCTGTCTCTAACAAGAATGCAGAAAAGGGAATGGACAGCATTCATTACATACGTGTGTAGGTATAAACACACTGAGTAGTTGTAAAGCTTTCAGGCAGCTTGCAATTTAATTTGTGATGTTGTTGCTCAGTTATGTTTGACTCTTTTGAGATCTCAAGGACAGTAGCCCACCAGGCTCCTCTGTCCATGGAACTTCCCAGGTAAGAATACTGGAATGGGTTGCCATTTCCCCCTCTAAAGGGGATCTTCCCGATCCTAGGGATTGAACCCAATGCAGAAGACATCTTCTGCACTGGCAGGTGGATTCTTTACTACTGAACTGCCAGGATTCCCTTAATATGAGACAGTTGTACAGAAAATGAAAGCAAACAAAAATGTACAATAATTATAAATATGGTACAATGGTTCAGATGTGAATAATACTATATCTACATAGTGTAATAATATAAATACTGAATATTTACATAACAAAAAATGTACTAGGGTAGGAGGGAGGGATTTAACTTTTTTTAATGTAACTTTTTTTCCAAATTAAATATTGGAACCTGTGACTTGATGGCAGTTTTCCTTCTCTGCTGTCTAAATTTACTTGAAACATTTTACAAAAGTATAAATATAAATGAAAATATAAATGCTAGGTCATCTTTATTGAAAACTAAATGAAATCAGGTCTGTCCTAGTAATGCTGGAATATATATATATGACTGCAATATATTTGCTACATATGAACAAAATTCCTCAGGAGTTTTTGGCAATAATGACCACAATAAACTAGAATACCCAGAATTCTTAGATTTAAGAGACAGTAGAGATTTTCAAAGTGTATTCCCTGGACTAGGAGTATGAGTATCACATCGGAAATTTTTAGAAACTCAGATTTTCAGAACCTATTAAAATTTTCTGAACCTATTGAAAATAGACTACTGATGGGCCAGTAGTCTGTTTTAACAAACTCTGCAGGTGATTATGAAGGATACTAAAATTTAGAATTGCAGGTAAAGAGCATGAGGGTAAGAAAGAGAAGAGCTATAGTTAATGCAGCTGCAAGGAATATTCCTCATTTAAGAACTGTAACTTTTTTATTCAATCATTAACCTCCCCCCAAAAGAAGCTCATCATTACTTTACATCTCAACACTACTTTAAAATGTGTTACACCATATCTATGCTTCTGGGTTTCCAGGTGGCACTAGCGGTAAAGAACTTGCCTGCCAATTCAGGAGATATAAGAGATACAGGTTTGATCCCCGGGTCAGAAGATCCCTTGGAGAAGGAAATGGCAACCCACTCCAGTATTTTTGCCTGGAGAATCCCATGGACAGAGGAACCTGGTAGGCCACAGTCCATAGGGTCGCAAAGAGTAGGATATGACTGAAGCGACTTAACACACACATATACCAACGCTTATTTATACATAAAATATGTCTGTAAGAAAACATATCAAGTTGATATCCTATATTTGCGGAAAATATAATTTCCATAAAAAAGATCTATAGATGAATGTTCACAGTCGGTTTATTCATAATTGCCAAAACCTGGAAAAAATGAAGGGTCCATCAAAAGCAGGGTGCATAAACATCGGGTAAATTCATACAATGGAATACTGTGTGCTGTTTAATCCCTCAGTCGTCTCTGACTCTTAGCAACTCCATGGACTACAGCCCGCCAGGCTCCTCTGTCCATGGGATTTCCCAGGCAAGAATCCTGGAGTGGGTTGCCATGCCCTCCTTCACAGGATCTTTCCAACCCAGGAGTCGAACCCAGGTCTCCCGTATTGCAGGTGGATTCTTTACCATCTGAGCCACCAGGGAATCCCAAGAAAACTGGAGTGGATAGCCTATCTCTTCTTCAGGGGATCTTCCTGAGCCAGGAATCGAACCCGGGTCTCCTACCTAGCAGGCAGATTCTTTACCAGCTGAGCTACCCAGGGAAGCTTCAGCAATAAAAACAATGAGCTACTAAAATAAACAACCACATGATTACTTTGAAAAACACAATATTAAACAAAAGAAGCCAGACACCAAAAAGTATATACTGTATGATTTCATTTAAATGAAGTTTCAGGACCAATACTAATTCATGGCAATAAAAAGTTGCCTGAGTGAAGGCAAGAAGTTGAATGGAAGAAGATTCAAGGAAGCATTTAGGAGTGATGGAAATGTTCTACATCTTAATAGGGCTGCCAGCTACACTTGGCTATGCATGTTGTTGAAAATCATTGTATATCAAATTGTACATTAAGATCTGTGCTTTTCACTATGGATAAATTGTACTCCTCCCTGCCCTCTGAAAAGAAAAGTAAAATAAAGACGTTTTCAGACAAAAACCAATGAAGTTCATTAGCAGGAAACATTTACTGAAAGAAATTCTAGAGAATGTACTCCAGGCGGAAAAAAAACTCAACCCAGATGGAAAGTCAGAGGTATGGGAAGAAATGAAGAAATAACAAAAAAATAAAATATTAAATATGTGAGGAAAAATTAGGAGAAAAATAACAGCAATGTTGGTGGTGGTGATGATGTGTGTGTAGGGTAACACAGGTGTTCAGTGAGTTTCCATTGCACTTAGGATCCCATGCATGCATGCGTGATAAGTCACTTCAGTGGTGTTGGACTCTTTGCAACCCTATGAACTGTAGCCCACCAGACTCCTCTATCCATGGGATTCTCTAGGCAAGAACATTGGAGTGGGTTGCCATTTCCTTCTCCAGGGGAGAAGGAAATTCCTGACCTGACCCAGGGATTGAACCCACATCTCTTATGTCTCCTGCATTGGCAGGCAGGTTCTTTACCACTAGTGTCACCTGGGAAGCCCTAGGATCCCATACAAAATCCTTAATAAATGGCCTTAAGGCCATGCCTCACTGGGGTCTGCTCTCCACTCCAGATTCAACTCCTGATACCGTCCCTCTTTCTCCAACACTTGAGGTGTCTTTATGGTCACCTCCACTTCATCTTTTGCACATGCATTTCTGTTTACCTAGAAGGCGTTTCCTCTTTCCTGCCTGGCTAACTACTATCCATCCTTAGTGTACTTCCTCTGCTTTTCCTCATATTCTTTCCCCTCCTCCTTATAAGACTAATTCTTTTTTTTTTTCCTGTTATATACTTTTATCTTACACACCTTTTCCTTCATAACATTTATAAAACATTGATGTGTGATTATATATTTAATGACCCTCTCTCCCTCTAGGCTACAAATTCAGTAAAGTCTGTTGTCCTTCATTATAACCAAATGGTCTGACTCAAATGCCTAATATATATTAAATGTTCAACAAGTCTTTGTCAAGCAAATACAGACTTCAAGTACTTCATAGGTCCACCGAAAGGCTATAAGAAAAAAAAAAGACAGAAGATTCAGAAGAACAGAGGAATAGATACAAGTTAATTCTGCACATGTTTCATTCATCCTCTTCCTGAGCAAGAATCTCTTCTGTTAATTTCTTTTATTTGAGCAACTATTTGCAGTAGGACAGAGGAAAGACCATGACTTTGGTACAGAGTTCTGGCTTTCAATCCTACATCTGCTACCTATTGAGATTGAGTCCTTGAGCAAATCATAATTTCAGATTTCCCATCTGTACAATGAAGATAGCAGTACCTAGTTTCACATGACAGTTGTGATAATTACAAAGTATAGAGAACACAGAATCTGGAGATCTGTGTATAGCATGTATTCAATTAAAGGCAACTATGATTATATTTCAATCGACTCTTTCACCCTGGAGGAGGATATTTTCATTTAAGCATCTATCTA
This sequence comes from Odocoileus virginianus, assembly GCF_023699985.2. NCBI lineage: Eukaryota > Metazoa > Chordata > Mammalia > Artiodactyla > Cervidae > Odocoileus > Odocoileus virginianus. The sequence goes on along the minus strand of NC_069679.1, from coordinate 43,098,635 downwards.
TACTGACATGACTGTTTGTCCACATTTGTCTTTTCATCACCCCAACATGGCTCACTCAAGGAAAGTCAAGTATTTGGATAAGACCAGGAGGCTATGCTCCAGATATATTTATTTCACAAAAGTCTCATCAAGACATTTTTGTATTTGTTTGTTCTGTGTCTTTCTCTCAGCATTTATCTGAAGATTTCTTTACCTTTCAGTTCATTTATCCTCTTAAAACTTTGACAGGATTGGGACAGAACACAGACTAAATGGAAGCTTCAAAAAGGAAGAAGTCAGTAACATTGATTCAGTAGAACAGTGAGTTTAGCAATTCAAATCAGCAATCTTATAGGTCTCCAGGTGTGGTAGAATATAATATTCTTAATACCAGATATAGCTAGGAGGTAGGCAAATAGCTGACTTAAATATCCTGTTCTGACAAATGTCAAAAACTTATGCCAGGTGTCCTGTAAGTGACAGGGCCGTAATTACGACCTAGTCAAATTCCAATTTTTATACCCCTCCTCTCCCTAAGTGATGTATTTAAAGGGTATCTCCAAGATTCTATTCCCATGTGATATATGAATTGCTGACAGTTAGCTGTTAAAAAAAAAAATTGTAACCCCTTCTCTTCTCTTCCTGGTGCAGAGGAATCAATAGAAGGCCTCAGGCAGAGTTTGGGGGGAGCAGGAAGGTGCATGGAGGTGCATGAGCAGCAGGTCCACAGCACGGGGAACTGAGAAGAGGAAGGTGCCACACAGAGAGGCTTCAGTAGCATGCCACTGGAATGGCACTCGGAGGAGAGAGGAAGACAGCAGAGACACACACGGCAGTACTCCCACTGGCACCCACGGACGCAGGGAGCTTCAGGCAGGCTGCAGAAGTGGCAGACAGAGGACATGCCTGCATGACTGGAAGACCACTTATACCAGAAACACATGTAAATTGGGACTAAGCAAATAAGTAAACAGAATGAGGAAAATGAAACTCAGAATTTTCACTGTTAGTTTTAGCCACTCAGACATGACCAACTCTTTGTGACCCCATGAACTGTAGACCGCCAGGCTCCCCTCTCCATGGAATTCTTCAGACAAGAATATTGGAGTGGGTAGCCATTCCCTTCTCCAGGGGATCGTCCCAACCTAGGGATCAAACCCAGGTCTCCACATTGCAGGCAGATTCTTTACCATCTGAGACACCAGGGGAGCCCTTTCTAAAAACCATTTCCCTACTGAATGAACCAGTGTTTCTAGGAGAAATGGCTGGTCCCAGAAAGTGCTGGACCAGGCAAAATATAAAAGGAGTCTAGAACATCTTCCCCTGGAGAGTCGGACATGACTGAGCAACTTCAGCTCAGCTCTGCTAGAACATCTTCTGCCAGAAAAGTAATGAAGAGTTCAAAGAATGCTGGGACTTGCCATAAGGACACAGGAACCTCCTTGAAAGAGCTTCCACTGGCCAAACCGAGATAGGATGAGCCATAAAATATTTAAGGATAGAGATTAATTACAACCCACTGAATAGGTGGGATTCTACAGGCCCGCGCTGATACAAATAAATAAATGGATAGCAAATGGCCAAGAAAGAAAAGATTCTTCTTACATAAAACATCAACTAATAAAAATGGAAATAAAAACAGCAGCATTTGTTTCAGGTTGAAGTCATGGATGCTAAAACTAGCAGATGCAGATCTGATGAATGAGGAATGGGATGCTACCACAGTCTCTGAATATGCCTCCAAAAAACACCAGTCAATTATAAAGGGAAAACAGCAATATCACCAAGAAGAAACCTAGCAGACACCAAAATTACCAAGTGATCATGGTTAGATGATGATGAGATGATGAGACAAGCCAAAATCAAGTTCCCCTTGATATACCCTGAGAAGAATATGGTATTAACTCAATAATTCCTGCCCCAAAAGCATGGCTTTGACATCTTCATGAGGAAACAGTAAACAGATCCAAGCTGAGGAACATCGACAGGTATACTCTGAGAAGAATACAGTATTAACTCGATGATTCCTGCACCAAAAGCGTGGCTTTGACATCATCCTGAGGAAACAGTAAACAGATCCAAGTTGAGGAACATTGACAGGTTATACAGCCTGTGCTCCTTAAAAACTGTTAAGGATAAGAAAGACTGAGGAACGGATACAAAGTACATGCAACATACGCTCCTGGATGGGATCCTAGATTGCAAAAGAAGAGAAATTATTAGAACTCTGGTCAAAGACTGAATGGGACCCGTGGCTTGAGTGGTAGTGTCATAACAATGTTGACTTCCTAGCTTAGAGGGCTGGATGGCTGTGATGCAGGAAAGCATTCTTCCTTTAGGAAAATAAAGAGTATTTAGCGGTGATGGGGAATCCTGTCTGCAGGTTGTCCTCAAATGGTTCCAAAAAAAGACTAATGAAAATAGCAATTAAAAGATTATGGAACAACTATGGTGAAATATCAACAGATGGAGAATCTGCTTTAGGAGGATTTGGAGTTCTTTGTACTATACTTCCAACTTTTCAGTTGGTTTAACATAATCAAAAAGCAAATTATTAAAAATGAACTATATTTATCTACTTCTTTGTTCCTATGGAAACCCACAAAAAATAATTAGAATGATGCCAGAATTAAAGAACTGCAAAAAAGCAGTGATGGAAAGAACAAGTGAAGTACTGGGTTAGACACAAACACGGCTGCTACGTACACTGCGCATCTCCTCCTCTGTGTGCAGTGAATACAGGTTTGGGCACTCGGTTCTCAGGCTCAGTATGATGCCAGGGCAGGAAGGATCTGCTTCTGCTCAGTGACAGTGGGTCTAGAAGTGTCAGAACATGCACTTCTTAGAAACCCTGTTGCTTACGTACTGTCATAGATGTCAGCATCAGAGACATCCATTCTCCTGTATGTGCAAACTCTACTCCCAAACTGGCAGTGGAGACTCAATCCTTTCCTCTTTATTTCCTTCTTTTCTTTTCCTTTTCAGTCAGGTTTCAGCTGCAGGAAATAGAAGGTACTCTAGATATTTTCAGAAGAAAGAAGCTCATACAGGGAATTAGGTGCTTCCAAAAGAGCTGGAGAGGTAGGCTCTAGGCTGTGCCTTTAGAGGACCCAAAAACACCTCAGAACTGGCCTACCCAGGAAGTTGCCACATCTGAGAAAGGAAGGCTATCCGGAGCCACCAGCAGAGCTGCTGACCTTATGAACATAATCCATCCAGAAGCCAGGAAGCTGCCACCACCACTATTTCTGTAATTTCCTACCAATGCCCACAAAACAACTTATCGGGCACTGAAAGACTTTTGTTAGAAAAACTCAATGTCTATATGACTATGCTTGTCAGCAGAAAAAGTCAAAGAAACATGAAGTTATGTAGCATCACTTTATTTGCACCTTCCCCATCTTAAATAGGGGTACCTCACTGGGAAAGCTGTTTCACCACCTCTTTCCGGAAGGCTAAATGCAAGAGTCTGAGAAACATAGTGTTTAGCTTTCTAGCCTCTGTGTAACAGAGCAGTCCACTGAAATGAAAAGGAAAGGATGCTGAGGGGCCAGCCCCATGCATACCACACTACTTACCACAGCTGGGTGGGGGTTATCTGCTACTATTAATCCCAAGAGACTGTCAGAGGGACTTCCCTAGTGGTCCAGTGGCTGAGACTGGGCTCCCTAGGCAGGGGGCCCAGGTTCAATCCCCAGTCTGGGAACTAGATCCTGCATGCCACAACTAAGACCCAGGGCAGCCAAACAAATAAATAAATACTTTTTAAAAAGAGGTTGTCAACCTCTTTAACAAGTGGTGCTGGGAAAACTGGTCAACCACCTGTAAAAGAATGAAACTAGAACACTTTCTAACACCATACACAAAAATAAACTCAAAATGGATTAAAGATCTAAATGTAAGACCAGAAACTATCAAACTCCTAGAGGAGAACATAGGCAAAACACTCTCTGACATAAATCACAGCAGGATCCTCTATGACCCACACCCCAGAATTTTAGAAACAAAAGCAAAAATAAACAAATGGGACCTAATGAAACTTAAAAGCTTTTGCACAACAAAGGATACTATAAGTAAGGTGAAAAGACAGCCCTCAGATTGGGAGAAAATAATAGCAAATGAAGCAACAGACAAAGGATTAATCTCAAATATATACAAGCAACTCCTCCAGCTCAACTCCAGAAAAATAAATGACCCAATCAAAAAATGGGCCAAAGAACTAAACAGACATTTCTCCAAGGAAGACATACGGATGGCAAAAAAACACATGAAAAGATGCTCAACATCACTCATTATCAGAGAAATGCAAATCAAAACCACAATGAGGTACCATTATACACCAGTCAGGATGGCTGCTATCCAAAAGTCTACAAGCAATAAATGCTGGAGAGGGTGTGGAGAAAAGGGAACCCTCTTACACTGTTGGTGGGAATGCAAATTAGTACAGCCACTATGGAAAACAGTGTGGAGATTCCTTAAAAAGCTGGAAATAGATCTGCCATATGACCCAGCAATACCACTTCTAGGCATACACACTGAGGAAACCAGATCCGAAAGAGACACGTGCACCCCAATGTTCATCGCAGCACTGTTTATAATAGCCAGGTCATGGAAGCAACCTAGATGCCCATCAGCAGACGAATGGATGAGGAAGCTGTGGTACATATACACCATGGAATATTACTCAGCCATCAAAAAGAATTCATTTGAATCAGTTCTAATGAGATGGGTGAAACTGGAACCCATTATACAGAGCGAAGTAAGCCAGAAAGATAAAGACCATTACAGTATACTAACACATATATATGGAATCTAGAAAGATGGTAACGATAACCTTATATGCAAAAAAAGAAAAAAGAGACTCAGATGTATAGAACAGACTTGTGGACTCTGTGGGAGAAGGCGAGGGCGGGATGTTTCAAGAGAACCGCATCGAAACATGTATATCTAGGGTGAAACAGATCACCAGCCCAGGTTGGATGCATGAGACAAGTGCTCAGGCCTGGTGCACTGGGAAGACCCAGAGGGATGGGGTGGAGAGGGAGGTGGGAGGGGGGACCGGGATGGGGAATACATGTAAATCCATGGCTAATTCATTTCAATGTATGACAAAAACCACTGCAATGTTGTAAAGTAATTAGCCTCCAACAAATAAAAATAAATAAATAAATAAAAATAAAAAGAGGTTGTCAGAGCAAATTTGGTATAAAGTACACTACTTTCTTAGTTTATTAAACTTTAATGACAAAATTCTGTACACAGAGCCAGGACCATCTCTTACTCAAAGACACTTAAATTTGGAAGAAGAGCTAAAACTCACTGACAAGTGAGAGAGAGAGTTATAATGACCTAAATTTTGGTATACTAACATGCTCATACAGTGTGACTCAGTGACTCTCCAGCATATACTGGTTAAATTACAGTTCTCTCACCATCGTCTATCCCATCTCCATTCATTTTTCTCTTTGTTTCTGCTTCTAATTGAAAATAATTATCTCTTTTTGCTGCCATAGGAAACCTATCTCACTTATAACCAACAGCAGAGGGCTGCCTATTCCAAGGCTAGTCTGTGAGTTTTAGAAAATTGCAATGTTTTTCTTCAAAAAATAAAAGGAATGAGCGGGTGATTTTCTAAGCCTGCTTTTACTTTTGTCATAGATTAGAAAATAAAAGGAAAATGATAGTGATGAAATGGCAATCTCTACCAGAATACAAGTGATTTTTGTCTTCCCCACAGACTATGAGCTTCTCACAAAACAGGCGGACACAGGTTTTTTTTTTTTTTCTGTGTACCTGGTGCCTAGCATACTGCACAATACAGAACAGACTGCTAAAAAGTGTCTGTTGAATGAATGACCCAAACTACACTGGAAGAAGTGGAAGATGACACTTTATCATCATGTCTCTTATCTTCCTATCTCATTCTTCCTCAGTGAGGAACAAAGGAACAGAGAGATCAGGAGGGAAATCTGAGTCATGAGACTGACAACCAGGATGCCCACCATGCCAACAGAGTGGGCCCCACACCATGAAAAGTGCCCAGAAGTACAAATCCTTCAGCCAGTTTAGGAAAACCTCATTTCAAAGGGCAGAGTTTCTGGCCCTTAGTACCCGCTGCTGACTGACCACCCACCAACTGGCATAATTTGATTTATCTCAGTTGGGAAGACAAATGATGTGAGAAGCAGATAATTGAAAACACAGATCTGTACCAAGAAGGGAGAAGGATGGAGGAAGAGAGAAACAGACTGAAGGACACCTCTGGCAAGATGATATCTAGGATCAATTGGTTCTGCTGGAAGAAACTGAGATGAGAAATCTGGACTAGCAGAGCCTACCTCTGGGTAGTAACAACAACAGGGAAAGAAAGTCCAAGGCCAGCCTGATGGAGTTGGATGCCAGTCTGAGATTATCTGCCTTGAGCAGTTTATTGTAGCAAGCAGGGAGACAGATCTGATAAGAAGAAAGCTACCACAGTTTCAGACAGATCTGATAAGAAGAAAGCTATCACAGTTTCAACACTGCATTATTTTCTTCTGATCTCTACAGAACAATAATGGGACATTAGCTCGACTATTATCTTCAGCCATAACATACTGAAAGTCTTTCCTTAGGACTGCCAAGAGGCCACCATTTGTCCACCACTTCTTTGTTTCTCCTCTGGTAGCAATAACTAAGAAATTCAATTCTAATTGCATCACATAATCATTCTCAAAACACTCTGAGATAACTTGCTTGCATCAACAAGTTGCCCACTGCTTATAAACCAAAAACTTCCAAGAGAAACATAAAGATACTTTGTAGAGACTGAAGATATCAAGTTACCAAGAGAAAGCACTATTGCAACACTTAGAACAATCTAAATAATTAATCTAAATTAGGCTGAAGGATTTACAGTTAATTGGGTCTAATCCTGATAACAGGTACATGTGACAGCTTATTCAATCAGCAAGAATGCTCATATTTTTTGTGAGCAAAATTTAACCAGTCATTGTTAGACTAGACATCCTTTTCATTTTCTACCCATTCCCATTTTTGAGACAATCACCAATTAACACAGGGAAGCCCCATCTCATTTAAAATGGAACTACGCTTTACAAATAAGCTTGTTTTTAATAAGCACAAGACATAACCAGCATAAGTTATTTAGCTAATAAGACACAGTTTTGCCTTCTCAAATCACAGAATTTTAAGATTGAACAGCTGTGGCAAGTCCTTTTAAATATTTATACTTTTTTGGCTTCATCTGTAAAATACCAGTGAAGACCAGGGAAACAGAGCATGAACTTTCCACACTTGACACTTGTTGCTAAATAGGAGGGGGGAAAAAAATCTGTCTCCCTGCTTTCCCATCCCCATCTCGTCGAAGAGAGTTTAAAAGGATATCAGAAGAAAAAGAAAAAAAACTAATGACACTTCTCTCGGAAGCCTTCAGGTCAAAGTCCATAAAGTTAAGCCCAAAGGGCTTCTCTTTGCCAGAATAGGCTAATCAACAGCCGGGATGCTAAGCTCCAGGGAAATGCGCCCCACCCCCTCCCGGAGCTCACGCGTACTCGGCTGGGGGTGGCAGGAAGGGGCAGGCGGGGTGCTGCGCGTGCCCCCGCGCACTCAGGCCGAGGGCTGCCTAGCCCCCTCCTCATCACTTCCTGAAGGAAACTGACAAGGAAGGCGGCGGTTCTAGGGAAGAGAGGGGTGTGGAGTCCACAGGCTCACGAAGAAAATGCGGCTTCCTAAAGCAACGCCCCCGCCCACAAGCCTGAGCGAGCCGGGCCGTCTCGCGGGGTCCCCACAGCGCCCGGCGCGCTCCCGGGTCTCGCGCAGAGGGAGGAGGGCGCTGACAGCCGCCCCTCTGGCCGCCGCCCCCTCCTCCAGTCCCGTTGATGGGCAGGCGATGGGAAGCCCGCCCGGAGTCCCGCGTCCCCCTCACCTCGTCCTCCGGGAGCCCGAACACCTCCACCGCGCCAGTTGCCATTTCCGAAAGGTTCCTGCAAACCGGACGCGCTCGCCCCCACCCAGAGAGTGGGAACTGTAGTGAGGAGGAGGAGGCGGAGGAGAGGGAGGAGGCGGGAGGAGTCGGAGGAAGAGGGGGCGGTGCTCCCCAGTCCGCACAGCGCCCCCAGCGGCCGGCCGGCTCTAGTGACACGAGGAAGCGGGGCGGGGAGGGCCTGCGGCGCCTCGGCGGCGGCGCGCGTGAACAGGCTCCGGGCCCGGGAACCGCGCGCGGCGGGGAAGCGTGCGTGCTGGGGCTCGGGTGGGAGGTGTGGGGGCTCGCCTTCCGTCCCCCCGCCAGGAGGATGGGGCCAGACCTCACCGCCTCGGGGATCCAGGCAGCCCCCAGGCATTTCGCCAAGCGGGGCAGTGGCGCCCGGAGGACGCCTGCCCTTCCCCGGGGAAACAAAGCTGCGGCTCTCCTCGGCAACACGTCTCACTGAGATCCCCCTCACTCTCTCCACAAGCTAAGAATCAGATCTGTATTTTGTCGGTTGAGGCTGGGGGTTCCAAAAGCAACTGGATCTTGGACCCCTGTGTAAAGCCCAGCCTGAGCATGGCGGCAAATGGGGACGCTAGTAGGGATCGCATCAGTCTGGAACTCAGATCTGAAATTCACTCCCTGTGATTTGTAAACACTGTACCAATTAATATTTCTTGTCATATGGTCTGCCAATAATGTCCAGCCTTCCTTCCCTGTAAATCTGCGAAGAAGGGAGAAAATAAACTAGGACCTCCTGTACTATGGAATAATCATGCTTATTTTACAGCCATATCTGATGGGTTTTATACTTCTACAGTCACAGGAAGATCCTCACCAAATAAACCACCCCAAAGGGAATGGGGAAAATGATAAGCGCTCACTGTCTAAGTTAGGATTAATACCTTGTCCTTTTCCTCAGTTCAGTTCAGTCGCCCAGTCGCGTCCAACTCTTTGCAACCCCATAGACTGCAGCACGCCAAGCCTCCCTGTCCAGTCACCAACTCCCAGAGTTTACTCAAACTCATGTACATTGAGTCGGTGATGCCGTCCAACCATCTCATCCTCTGTCTCTGCCTTCTCCTCCTGCCTTCACTCTTTCCCAGCATCAGGATCTTTTCAAATGAGTCCTTTTCCTACAGTTGCAGAAATTTGCAAAACTCTGGAATCTCAAAATCTAATTTAAATTTTCCTTAAGGAATTCAGAGTAAACAATTTAAAGTGCAGAAAGGAGAATAAGACTATAGCCCATATTAATGGTTTGTTATATAAGATTTTGTTGGACTTTATGTTTGGCAGGACCCATTTAGTTTGTATTATGTATCAAAATTCCATAAATATATCATTCAGATTTTATCATCTGCATTAGGGAGAAAGAGTGGCAATTAACATGAGTGCAGAATTCCAAAATGGTCAGGAATTGTTGACTTAACTAAATTTAAAAAGCTATAATAGTATTATTTCTATTTTATAAATTGTCACATACTTGTGGTTTTTAGTCTGTTAGGAGTAAAGTAATCTGACAGTATTCACTAAGCCCTTTTATTTTAGAAATAACTTTCCCTAATCTCTTCTTGATACACATTTTTATATTTTAAGTAGAACATTCATGTCATTTCAGGGCTTGGTTTCAAGCAGATATAGAAATAGCTTCCATCTTCCTACTAAAATTTAATGAATGGATGAGAAGGATACACACAACCTAAAACTGGTAATAAAATCAACCAGAAATCCCAGTGATTTATAAAGTAAAGCATCAGCTCATATAGCTAATAGCAGTAGTGAAGATAATCCCCCAAACCACTGATTTGACTCATGATTTCTTATTCTTTCTGTTTGGATCCAAAATCATAATGAAGAATTAAGCAGGCAATTAACTGACATATGATAAACTAGAGTAGTTATTATTTCCCAGTCAAAAGGTAGGAAAAGCCCTGTATAGCTGGTACCTGGAATGATAATGAAGTTCAAATAGAGACGGTGGTATTAGATGGTGGTCCAATAACCAGTGCTACGGTCAAGAAAGCTGTTTGAAATGAGAAACCCCTCTTCAGCTGGATATACAACTCAACTGCACGGTATTCTCATGTATACTTTTTGCCTACCTACCCTGCCTTCAGTTAAGTTCATGTTGATTTGACTTTAATAACTTTGTGTACAACCCTGTAAGAGGCATGTAGGAAGAATGTGGTATTGTGCATAATAATTTGTCCCAAGCCTCACACCCCTGCTAGGGATTGCCTCCAAGTGAAAGGCTAGGCAATTCTAGCAACCTCCAGTGGTATCGCCATGCTATTTCTTGTTCATGAACCTATCCTCCCCTCAAATCTCTTTTTACATGAGTCTCCAAACTGATGAAGGAGTAGTAAATGAATGAAAAATCAATAAACCTCATCAAGACTTCCTAGTACTTTGTAAACCAACGACTCTATCTGTCCCTGTGATGTTAATTTTAAGGCAGAAATTGCAGTTGATTTTATTTTTTTAATATGAGTCTGGGATAAAAAAAAATTCTGGTGTTAACTGATCTAACAAGGGTAACAGAATGAAAAGTACTTTAATGTTGGTTATTAGTTCTATAAGGAATACAACAAAAGTCTTGTTTGAAAGTTCTCCTTTAATTCTCTCATATCTGCTGGTTGCCTCTCTTCTAATACTAGATATTTGAGATCTTTGGGGTTCACTTTTTCTTTCTCTTCTTCCACTCTAAACTCTGTTTACCTCATCCCTTGCCATTGTCATTGCCATGACATTTGGCTGTTAGTAACCCTAACTAGTAGGATTTAAAGATGGATGTTACATTGTTCCCTTATATGGAAGTCAAGTTGTTCAGTCGCTAAGTCGTGTCCAGCTCTTTTGTGACCCCATGGACGGTAGCCCTCCAGGCTCCTCTGTCCATGGGCTTTCCCAGGCGAGAATACTAGAGCAGGTTTGCATTTCCTTCTCCAGGGGATCTTCTTGACCCAGGGACTGAACCCACATCTCCTGCATTGGCAGGTGGATTCTTTACCACTGAGCCACCACGGAAGCCCTTGGAGGCCTAGAGGCCAGGATAAGTATGGCTATTTCACTCCACAAAAGCATCAGAAATCCAGGTACTTTACAGCTAGCTTCTTTGGCATTTGTAAGTGTGGCCCTTATCCTCATAGTCCAGAAAGAGGCAAAAGCTGTAACCATTCCATCTATGTTCTAGGCCACAAGACAGAGGAAGGAATCAACACTGGAGTTCAGATCTCATGCTCTGCTTTTCAGAGAGGCTAACAAAACCTTCTACGTAAACTCGGAGAGAAGATCTGAGCCACATGGATGTATCTAAATACAGGACAGGAAGAGACTTTTTTTTCTCCCTGGGAAGCCTTGTTGAGCTTCTCTTGCTAGGGAGGGATGGATTAGGAAGAGAATTAACAGTCTCTGCCCTAGCACCCTCCAGCATCCATGGAGAAACCAGCATTCTCATCTGTCTCTGGTGTTCAGGCTGTAGAACTTTAGGCTCAAAGATGAAAAGCCCTTCAGGTCCTCCGACCTCTTTTATCTGCCCCTGGCCCTTCCACATCATTCTGTGGCTGCAGAGACGTGGGGCCTGTCTCCAGCCTATCCTGCGCATCGCTTCTACAGTACTGTGGCTGTTCCACTCTGGAATAAGCTGGGGATCCTGGGCACTTCTGTAAAGCATCCCACTTAAGACAGTTCCCAAGACACAGGTCACCTGTACTCTTGGATTCCAGGAATCTAGCTTGAAGGGAAAATCCAAGTGTGGGAGGGAGTTTTCAGAGACAGTCATCTATGTCCAGTGTGGTCCAGCAAAACTTTCACAAGGAAGGAAACCTTTTATATCTACATTGCCAATGTGGTAGCTGTTAGCTTATATGGCTATTCAACACTTGAAATGTGGCTGGTGCAACTTTTTAATTACTTAAATAGTCATTTGTGGTTAGTGAATACTATATTAAACAATACAGGTACTTTGTCTAACATGTCCAAATTTATAGAAACATTTTAAACTAAATTTTGAGTACATACCAAAGATTATAAAAACAGGTACAGTATAAAAATAAAAGTCAACTGAATACTAATATACTTATCACCCACTGTAAGAAAAAGAACATTACCAGAAACTTTTTTCACCTCTTTCATGTCTTCCTATTACATTGCCTTTTCTCCACTCACCAAAAGATAACTACTATTCTGAATTCTATGTTTACCATTATCTTGTTTTTTTTTTTATTTTTTCATCAGCTGTATGTATTTCTAAATAATGCACTGTTCATTTTTGCTTCTTTACATAAATGCAATCATAAAGTGACTTGAATTTTTTTACTCACCATTCCATTTGTGAGATGGATTCACACTGTTGTGTTTGTGATAGTTAATTTATGTTCACTGCTGTGTAATATTTCATTGGATGACTCTATCTCAATTACTCTTCTTTTATTGGACATTGGCGCAATTTCAGGTTTTCTGGTTTTGTTTTGAATTTATAAAGACCTTTTATTATATGATTTAGCTGTTTTAAATGTTTACACCATGTTTAGATAAATTACAATGCTGTCTCTGAACTTTAATAATGGTTCAAAATTTGCATCACTTAAGATAAATGAAGTACCAGTGATATTACTAATCTTTTCCCAAAGGTACATTACATTCAAAGGCAAAAATGTCAGTTTGCAATTATGGTGCTAAATGTCTGATCCCATTATACTTTTTTTTTTTAATGAAGTAAATCCTGAAAGTTTTTCCTCACTAAAACCCAAATACAGCACAGTGCTTCTTGCTCTAAGTTTCTCTTCCATGCCATGTTAAGGAGTTTGGACTTTTCACTTCAATGAGAGGCAGTGCATCCCTTTTTCCCCCTTTCTTTTTTTTGAATGATTATTTCCCTATTGCTTTGCCTATTAGTAACAATGCTGGCTTGTTTAGAAAGTCTTTTTATGGGACATCTTGTTATGCCAGGAGTAATGAAAGTAATGTGGGGACATGTCAAAAGGACACAGGAGCCAACTTGACGAGGTTTCCACTGGCCAAATATGGACTAACTTGAGCACCAAAATAAATTGATAGCAACAGATTATAATCCAATGACTAAATCCAGTACTGTGAGTCCACACCAATGTAAATTATAATAGATGATTAAATTCCAAGTTTGGCAAGTAAGATTTTTACAGAATTCAATGTATCTTTCCACAAAATACATGTTAATTATAAAGGGGAAAAGCTAAAAGACACCAATGTAATTAAGTGATCAAAATGAACATCAGTATTAGAATGAAACAGAAATCTTACAATGTGATAGGAAGCAATGAGAACTACAGAGCATGGCTTCAATGCTATTCCTGCCCAATCTGAATCTAATCATGAGTAAACATCTCACAAATCCAGCTTAAGGGACATAATATAAAATAATTGCCCTGTAATCTTCAGAAGTGTCAAGGACATAGATGTTAAAGAAATTTGAGGAACTATTCCAGAATGACAGAGATGAAAGCAATTGTGTTAATCGGGGTTCTCCAAAGAAAGAGAACCAATAGGATATATTTTTATATAAATTTATTATGAGGAATTGGCTCACATTATAATGGAGGTTGGCAAGTCCAAAAATCTGAACTTGGGACAGTAGCCTGAAGACCCAGGAGGGTTAATGGTGCATATGAAGTCCAAAGACTGTCTTCTGGAGGATTTCCTCTTGCTCAGGGGAGGTTAGTATTTCTGTTCCATTCAAGCCCTCAGTTAACTGAATGAGGCCCACTCACGTTATAGAGAGCCATCTGTTTTACCCAAAGTTTACCAATTTAAATGTTACTCATCCAAAAACACTCTCTAAGTTAATACATAAAACTGACAATCACAGAGACATGGCAGACTGGCAACTCATGATTCTGAATTCCATGCTATGAAAGATGTTATTTGGACATTGGCTGAAACATGAGTATATCTGAGGATTAAATGGTTATAATCTATGAATGTTAATTGCCAGATTATGATGTTTGTACTGTGGTGATCTAGAGGAGAATGATCATGTTCATAAAAAGTACACACTAAGGTATTAGGTGATGGGACAGCAAACTGACAAAGTAGTCTCAAATGGTACAAGAAAAAAAAAATGTCTTTATACTTTCAACCTTTCTGTAAGTTTGAGATTGCTTCAAATTTTTTTTATAAAGAAATGAAATTGTGCTGGTTAAAAGTAAACAAATGTCTCCAATGAAAGGAACCAGGGCACCTTGGAGAAAGGGCTGATTCTAGGACCAGGGCAGGGAATATATAAGATGACCTGGAAAAAAAAAAAAAAAAAAGATGAGCTCAGAGCATCTTTTAGTGCCAGAAAGTAAAGAAGTGTTTGAAAAATTCAAACCCACAGTTATGGGGTATGTCAAAGATCTCTCAGTGGCCAAAGCTGGAACAATTTGAGCAACAAAATAAAGTAGTATCGGATTATAACCCAAAGTATAAAATAAATACACATGAGTCTGTTTTGACATAAATAAATGATTCAGTAAATAAATGGGTGAGAAGAGACAAATGTTTGTGTGAAATTCCAAATAGTTTATGCAGTTACTCCACCCTCAGGGAAAGGGAGCATGACTTACCACTGCTACAGTGTAGGATGAGCACAGTAACTTTCTCCCAAAGGTTTGAGGAAAGTTACAGTAAAGAAACATGAAAAGCACTGCCTCGGCCAGGAGTCCAAGGTCAACATCAATAGTGATAAGTGATGTTGTCAGTATGTACCCTTGATATGGGCTTCCCAGGTGGCACACAGGCAAAGAATCTGCCTGCCAATGCAGGAGACACAGGAGACGTGGGAAGATCCCCTGCAGTAGGAAATGGCAACCCACTTCAAAATTCTTGCCTGGAAAATTCCATGGACAGAGGAGGCTGGCAGGCTACAGTCAATGGAGTCGCAAAGAGTCAGACGTGACTGAGTGCGTGTGCGTGTGTGTGTGTGTGCGTGCTCACGTGTGCGCGCACACACACACACACCCTTGATATAATGGGATGAAGGTAGCACTTTACCTCTGTGAGGCCCAAAACTGTCCCAGGCTCGTCATGAGAAAAACATCAGACAAATTCCAATAGACAATCTACAAAGTACCTGATGAGTACTTCTCAAAATAGCCAAGGTCCATCAAGAACAAGGAAAGTCACAGCTGTGAGGAACCTAAAGAGACAGGATGACTAAATGTAATAGTGTAATATGGTATTCTATTAGGGTCCTGAAACAGAAAAAAAGAACAGTAGGTAAGAACAAAGAAAACCTAAAGAAAGCATGACTTTTAGTTCACAATTACGTTAAAGGGAAAATCCTTTCTACATAAGGAAATCCAGTCCCTCCCTATTCCAGTTCTCCCCTGTGTGTCTCTTTAACACTTACAGAGACCATGTCACTTCTGACACGGCTGCTCACCAAATGTGTAGAGGTTCTCCCCCCTTACCGAGAAGCAATTCCTGGACACTGGCTGGATGTCCTACAATTTAGCTTCTTTCTGATACTGTCTACCCAGAGATTCCACAGGTTTCCAAGGATTGCATGCTCGTCATTAAGTTGTGTCTGACTCTTTGCAACCCCATGGACGGTAGCCCTCCAGGCTCCTCTGTCCATGGCATCTCCCAGGCAAGAATACTAGAAAGGGTTGGCATTTCCTTCTCCAGGGGATCTTTCTGACCCAGGGATCGAAGCCACATCTCTCACGTCTATTGCACTGGCAGATGGATTATTTCACTAATGTGCCACCTGGGAAGCCCCTCCACAGGTTAAGGTTCAGTCTTTCAAGACTAGTCTCCTTCCCTTATGTCAGACACCTATCACAAGCCTGGGTAATCTCCCATGCTTCGGATGGACTGACTATGGATGAGATTCCAATGACCCCCTCCTTGGGTTTGACTAATTTGCTAGAGCAGCTCGCAGAATTCAGGGCAACATTATGTTAACCAGTTTATTATTGGAGATGATCAAGGATACAGATGAATAGGCAGATGAAGAGAGGTCTGGAAGGGTCCCAAGCACAGGAGCTTCTGTTCCTATGGAGTTGGGACTCCTCCCAGCACGGATGCATTCACAAACCTAGAAGTTCTTCAAACCCCCTGCTTTTGGAATTTTATAGAGGCTTCACCACAGAGGCATTGCTGCTCCTGTTGTTCAGTTGCTAAGTCGTATCTGACTCTTTGTGACCCCATGGACTGCAGCACGCCAGGCTCCTCTGTCCTTCATTCTCTCCTGGAGTTTGCTCAAGTCCATGTTCATTGAGTTGGTGATGGTATCATTAGCTCCATATTCAGCCATTCTCCCTTCTCCCAGCCCTCATCCAGGAGCCCACACAGAGTTGGATCATTAAAATAAAAGATATTCCTCTCTCTCTCTCTCTCTTTAGTCGCTAAGTTGTGTCCGACTCTTGCGACCCCATGGACTGTGGCCTGCCAGGCTCCTCTGTCCATGGGATTCTCCAGGTAAGAATACTGGAGTGGGTTGCCATTTCCTTCTCCAAAAGATACTCCTATTACCCTATGTCCTATTAGGAAATCACAAGGGTTTCAGGAGGTTTGTGTCAGAAACAGAGATCAAAGATCAATATTAGAACAAGAGATGTTCCTAGTGTTCTTATCACTTATGAAATAACATGAGTTTTAGGAGCTCTGTGCTGGGAACTGGGGGCAGAGACGTATTTTCTATTTTCTCATAATAATGCACCAAGATTTGTTTATTAATTGTAACAAATATACTAAATATACTAACGCAAGATGGTAGTAACAGGAGAAACTGACTATAGGATGGATAGGAACTCTCTGCACTGTCTTCAGTTTTTCTGTAAATCTGAATAGTTTTAAAAACTAAAGTTTAAAGAATAATGAAATCTTAATGTCCTTCAAAAAGTTTTAGAGCTTTCTCCACAATGGTCTTGCATATATTTTGCCACATTTATTCCAACATACTTTATGTTTTCCTTGCTTTTGTAAATGTAGTGTCTTTTTATATTATTATTACATACCCTAATAATTTATTGATGGTGTACAGAAATGAACTTAGTTTTATATGTTTACTTTGGTATTCAACAACCTTATTCAACTTTATTATATCTAAAATAATTCTTTTCACTTTCACATAGGCATTTATTAGCATCTTTGAAGGACAGTTTTGCTTATTCCTTTCCATTCCTCTCAACTTGCATTACTTTTTCTTATCTTACTGTCCTGTCTAGCAAATAGACATGGTGATAACAGGCGTAATTGTCTTATTCCTGGCTTTAAAGAGAATGATACTTGTTTCAGGGTTTTAGGTTTTGTTTTCATTTGGGGTTTATCTTTTTTCCTAGCCTTTATTTGGTTAAGGAGCTCACTTCTATTCCTAGGTCACTAAGATTATTGGTCATAAATGAACATTGGATTTTACTGAACAATGTAGGCTGTACCTCACTTGTATCTTTTGAGAGCATCTTTTTTGTGGGTGTGTGTGTGACTTTCCTGGTGGCTCAGATGGTAAAGAATCTGCCTGTGATGTAGGAGACCTGGGTTCAATCCCTGGGTGGGGAAGATCCCCTGGAGGAGAGCATGGCAACTCACTCTAGCGTTCTTGCCTAGAAAACCCTATGGACAGAGGAGACTTGTGAGCTAAGTTCATGGGGTTGCGAAGACTCAGACACGACTGAATGACTAACACTTTCTTTTTTCTTTTCATCTTCTACTCTGGTAAATTTTGGTTAAGTTACAGTAATTATTTATAGTAAATTTTAGGTGTAAAGATATAGTCATTCCAGATTTCTCCAATCTTTTCAGGTTTTAACTCAATCAAATAATTATCTTTCTTTTCTCCCCATTTTCTCATGAGTGGAATCTAAGTTTGAGGAGCTTCCGTGTGGCCGTGGCCACGTAGGAGGGTGTCTGGCTTTTCTCAAGCCGTCCCTCTGTATTGTAATTCTAGCTGGTGAGTGGTCACCCGTCGTTCCTGGCTCTTGCCCCAGCTCTCAGGGCTCTTCTGGTTCACTGGCCCTCTTGCAATCACTTTCCACCCTCTTTTAGGGTTGTGGAAACTTCTGCGTGCTATCCCCTACTACTTTAGAGAGACAAATCTTGGCGGTGGACTCCAGCATATTTTCAGATCACACGCTATCGTTTCTACTACAGCTATTGTTTGCCGCTAGGCTGTGCTCCCCAAGGAGAACTGCCTGGGGGACCGTCCCACAGGGGTCCTGACAGGAAGTGGGGCACACATTTCTTCTCAGTCTCTACCATTACTGGGAAATTCTATCCTTGCCTCTACAGATAGCTCAGCAGCGAGGATGCAAGCCGGTGAAAGGGTTCTTTCTCAGAGACACTCTATGTCTATATCTTGTTTTTATCCCCAACTTTCTCTTCAGGTTAGGAAAACTGACTCTTTTGTCATTTTTTTCCTACCAATATTGGGCACTAATGTCATCAACTTCAGCTATTGGTACTCAAACTCCATGCTTTTGAGACTCAAAAAACCTTTTTTTCTCAGCCTATTTTTTTTTTCCTACTATGAGATTCAAAGCTCTATTTTGAAACTTATAAACTGAACATTGACTCATCTTTTTCTTTTCATTTCTGTCCTAACAGCCCTCCCCTGGGGGCAGTAAATACTGAAAGCACTGCTCACTGCTGCCTGGGTTGGGAGAGAGAGGGGGAGGCAGGATATTCCAGGAATAACAAGTAATTATCAACAATAACATTTCAAAATAATACTGTGCACAGCTTCCACACCCTTAGCTCTTTCCTAAGCTTCACACATGTGCTTCTCACCAGCTAACTCTAGTTGAATATCTTTAAACACTCTTACATTTAATAGATACAAAGTTGAACTTGCCATTGCCCTGTATTCTGTGTCTGGAAATGGCATTACTATCTACCCAGCATCAAACGATAGAAACTTCTGAGTATCCTCAAATTCTTACCCCCACCACTTTTCCTACCACCAATTTGTTGGTTAGTAGAACTTTTCTCTCTCCAATCTCATTTTAATATGTTGTCTTATTAGTATTCACGGCTCATGTCAGTGTACCAACCATTCTCGGCCTATTGACTCAGACAGGTAGGTAACTCTTCATCCTTCTAGAGCCACCTTTGTCTTCTGAGACAAAGATTTGTATGCAGGTAGTTTATTTGGGGTCATGCTCCCAAGGACCAACTGTGCAAGTCCCTATCCAGCTATAGAAACTAGCAAATGCTACAAACCAGGGTAATTTTTTTCCCCCTAGAAAGCCAGAAAAAAACATTGACCAGCATACTTCTGAACCATAGGGAACATGAGTGAGGGTCAGAGAAGTGTAAAACAGGGAAGCAGGTAAAACCAATGCACTGGTTTTTTAGTTACTGAGCTTGATCACTATTATTGGTTGATTTGGGGCTCAGCCTCACTAAGGCCCCCTGAAGAGCCATAGAGCCATGTAGAATATACTTAAGAATTTCTTTTTTTTGGCTGTGCTGCCCTACTTATAGGATCTTAGTTCCTGACCAGGGATTGAACCTGGGTCCCCTGCAGTAGAAGCACAAAGTCCTAACCACCAAGGAATTCCCATAACTCAGAATTATCTTCCCAAGAAAGGAGTTTTTATCCACTGGCTTTCATTCCCCACTGGACAGAAGTTGTCTTGCAGGGTGTCACCTCTCCTACTTTTCCAGATTTGCTTGCATGTAGGATGGCTAAGTAGGCCCCAGGTGACATCTTGAGCAGGAGTGGCAATGAAGCCCAGGTGCAGAAAAGGAAAGTGAAAGTGAAAGTGAAGTCGTGTCCAACTCTTTGCAACCCTATGGACTGCAGCCTCCCAGGCTCCTCCATCCATGGGATTTTCCAGGCAAGAGTACTGGAGTGGGTTGCCATTTCCAGGAGAGGCCTGCTAAACAACCAAAGGGCATTACTGCCCAATGACGTCACCATCCAGCTGGTTGCTGCAGCAGGACTGGAGTAAACACTAGTTCAGAGGACGTGAGGGCGTGCGCAAAAGAAATCTACAAGGCTTAGTAGGATAAGCTGCAGTGCCCACTGCGGTAACCTGGCTCAGTGTTGTAATTAATATTCATCATCTCTCTCCACCCAGTCTAATTTCCCCCAAGCTTGGCCAGCACTTCAGCAAGTCTGGGTTCTTGCCTGGTGGTGACTCAGGTTTTTATTCCCGAGGGCTATGAACCATCAGTTGTGTTAACCTTATCAGGCCAAGGTTGCTATAACAGACTGCTTACAGTTATCACTGGACATGCAAGTACTAAGATACGCTGCAGTAAAATCCCTGAGTTCTATACATATTCTTTCTTGGAGAGCCCCAAACCAGCTCTTCATGACAATCAAAGTTGACCCCTCCACCATGCCTTATATGATAACTTCTTTATCTGTCTACTAGCATGACAAGCTCAAAATGACCAAGTGATTGACAGTCATAGCTTCAGAGATAGTGGAACCTATTACTATCTCCTCAAGGAAGCATCCTCATACCCCATAATGGGAACTAGGACTTTGAATACAGCAGAGCCTGAATTGTGGGAGCAGGGAGCACAAATTCTGCGAATGAGTCACTTAGATAATGGTTAGGGAGCCCAGCCCATTTCCACCCTTTGGGTCAAAGATCTGAGGGTCTAACTCTTAGAGACACAACACTATAGGTCAGCTGCCTTGCTGCCCATTGTAGTAATGTCCACAGGTCTCTGCTCTTCCAGAACCCTACTCTTACAACATATAGTTTCATGATAATGTCTATGATTGCCATCCCTGCCCTACAGAGGTTAGCCAATGAACCGAAAGTCATCAGGAGCCCCCTTTCCAGTGCATTCCTTATTGCCTTAGTGATGGGTCTTCCGTGTCCTCTTAGGGAATACAGTTGGGTGGTCAGTTCTCTGGTGAGTTTATTAATTATAAATCAATTCTAATATTCCTCCTTCCCTGAGCCTTCAATAAGTCTGCCAAGACTGTCTGGACTTCTCTTATTCATTTACTGTAATGCTACAGTCATGCTTAAATCCCAACGAACAATCTCAGTAGCATATTAAGACTGGATCCAGGTAGATCCAGGACTCTAAACTCTGAGCAAGGGGAGAACATGCCCATGTTAATAAATTTTCCTCACCCAGCCTTCACAGTCTACCCTTTGGAGTCAACACCTTCAAGATCTATTATTACTTATGCTCTCTTGGTTTCTTTGAGGTACCATAATGTGTATAGTATTTTCCCCCTCCAGGGATTATATTTCCTTATTTACACTGTGCTGCGACCTAACCCCCAAATCCATCTTTTGTATTTCTGGAGGAATTGATGGACTAGGATCTTGAATAGGAGACACATCTTCTTGAGAGGCACCTGACTCACATAACATCTTTGCAGGGCCTCTGGGTGAGGGGCCTCCAGAAAGGGCAAGGGAAGTGCACCTGCCAGTCCAGAGAGTTCGGGGAAATCAAGGTGTATTCATTTCCTAGGGATGCCATAGCAAATTACCACAAACTGGTTGGCTTAAGTAACATAAAATTATTCTCTCACAGTTCCGGAGACCAGAAGTCCAAAATCCAGGTGTTGGCAGGGTTGCATGCCCACTGGAGGTTCCAGAGGAGAATTGGTTCCTTGCTTCTTCCAGCTTCTGGCAGCTGTTGGCATTCTTTGGTTCAAGCCTCATCTCTCTGCTCTATCTTTATGTTGCCTCCTCTTTGTGTCTCTGTTATCTCTCTCTGACCCTCTCTCTCTTGTGATGTCATTTAGGGCTCACCTGGATAATCCAGAGTAATCTCCTTATTGCAAGATCCTTGACCACATCTGCAAAGACCCTTTCTCCAAATCAGTCAATCAGTTTAGTCGCTCAGTCATGTCTGATTCTGATTCTTTGCAACCCCATGGATTGCAGCATGCCAGGCCTCCCTGTCCATCACCAACTCCTGGAGTTTACTCATACTCATGTCCATTGAGTTGGAGATGCCATCCAACCATCTCATCCTCTACCATCCCCTTCTCCTCCTGCCTTCAATATGTCCCAGTATCAGGGTCTTTTCAAATGAGTCAGCTCTTTGCAGCAGGTGGCCACGGTATTGGAGCTTCAGCTTCAGCGTCAGTCCTTCCAATGAACACTCAGGACTGATCTCCTTTAGGATGGACTGGTTGGATCTCCTTGCAGTCCAAGGGACTCTCAAGAGTCTTCTCCAACACCACAGTTCAAAAGCATCAATTCTTCGGCACTCAGCTTTCTTTATAGTCCAACTCTTATATCCACATATGACTACTGGAAAAACCATAACCTTGACTAGATGGACCTTTGTCGGCAAAGTAATGTCTCTGCTTTTTAATATGCTATCTAGGTTGGTTATAGTTTTCCTTCCAAGGAGTAAGTGTCTTTTAATTTCATAGCTGCAGTCACCATCTGCAGTGATTTGGGAGCCCAAGAAAATAAATTCAGCCACTGTTTCCACTGTTTCCCCATCTATTTGCCATGAAGTGATGGGACCGGATGCCATGATATTAGTTTTCTGAATGTTGAGTTTTCAGCCAACTTTTTTACTCTCCTCTTTCACTTTCATCAAGATAAGGTAATGCAATTACAAATTCCAAGGATTAGGACTTGCTATGTTCAGGTAGCCATTGCTCGGTTTAATATAATGGGGTTTCAGATTTCTCAGGCTCTTCCAACCAAATGTCCCCTTCTAACGTTTACAGAATTGAGTCCAGCATTTTCTCCGTTAAGTCCTAACTTTCGCATGACCAACCTGTTGAGACTGTATTCAGTCTCCTGTGTGGCACTCCACTCTTGCCTTTAAAGCTTGGACTTGTTTTCATCACAACCTGCCTTAAAGCTGCAGGAGATGCTCTTTAAACACTGCCATGGGAGATTTCTGACTTTTGCCATTCTGTAACGCTGCCCACACTGTGTTTCTGCCTGCAGTGCCCTTCTGCCTCACTTTTCTTTGACTGGAAAGTAGTTACTCATTTTTTAAGATCCAACTCACATGTCACAATTCCCCCATGCAAATTTAGTTTCAATCTTTTCAGTGTAATCACAGATCTCAATTTTTATCTGTTTTTTTTTTTAACTTCAGTTGGCTTTCATTCTTTTAAAAACCTATTCATACCTCTTTTATAGCACCTAACACATTGTCTTATAAATTACCTTATAGTTCTCCCTGAATTAACATAGAAATTCTTTGAATATGGGAATTGTGTATATTATTATATCACTGGACATATTGTAGCCAGTCAACAGTTATGTGTTAAATGAATGAAAGATATATCCCAACAATGGAGGAAAGTTTATATGTAACACTCATATTTTTACCTTATAACATTTCTATACTTATGAATTTTATGTTGTTTTCTCCTTACATATGACTCAACTCCACAAATAAATAAGCCATATCTAGACCATTACCAATACTCTGTAATACAAAACCTGTGAGGAAATGCTATTGCTTGTTTCACTCCCAAATTCAAAACAAACTTACAAAGAACATAGTTACATGTGTGCTAAGCTGCTTCAATTGTGTCTGACCCTTTGCAACCCCATGGACTGTAGTCCGTCAGGTTCCGCTGTCCATGGGATTTTCTAGGCAAGAAAATTAGAGTGGATTGCCATGCCATTCTCCAGAGGATCTTCCCGACCCAAGGATCGAACCCTCATCTCTTAGGTCTCCTGCATTGGCAGGTGGGTTCTTTACCACTAGTGAAAAGTGAAATAGCTCAGTCATGTCTGACTCTTTACAACCCTGTGGACTGTAGCCTACCAGACTTCTCCGTTCATGGGATTTTCCAGGCAAGAATACTGGAGTGGGTTGCCATTCCTTCTCCAGGGTATCTTCCTGACCCAGGGATTGAACTCAGGTCTCCAATATTGTAGGCAGACTCTTTACCCTCTGAGCCACCAGGGAAGCCCCACTAGTGCCACCTGGAAACCCAAAGAACATTCAGTTCTAGTTATTAAGTATTTTTGAGTAATAAAGTGAAAATGTGAAGATTAGGAAAAAATATTAATAATTACTATAAAAATATGGTCTTTCTACAATGACTTGTTTTTACTTAATAAGAATAGCATTTACAATTATAAGTGATATTTGCCTGATTACCAAAAAGATAGAAAGGTAACAATTTGAACTCCAAATGTTTTATATTGTACCCTGGAAAAATAAAAGACGTTGTATCTCTGTATTTTTTACCATAACTATTTCTAAGTCTGAATTAGAGAATCTATCCCTTAAATTGAATTTGAGTTAGACAGTTAAGAAATTGCTTCTACTTTATTATAACACATAGAGTAAAAGTTATTATAACTGAGGATTTCTACACTACAACTTGAAATTACTCAAATATGTGAATAAAAATAACATTTGTTGTTGTTCAGTCTTCAGTCATCTCTGACTCTTTGTGACTTCATGGACTGCAGCACACCAGGTTTCCCTGCCCTTCACTGTCTCTCAAAGTTTGCTCAAACTCATGTCCATGACTCAGTGATGCCATCCAATCATCTTCTGTCGCCTCCTTCTCCTCCTTCCCTCAATAATATTAATATTATCTCCATATAAACCCAAGAAGACAAGTTGGAAAACAATTAGAAGGCTAACATTTTATTTAAAAAGTGAAGATTATGCTATAGGTAATGCATGGTGGTGTGCATGTTTATGTACAAGTGTGTGCAATTTTATCTTCTCTCTCTTGATGCCACATTTCTAAGGCAAAGAAGTTATTTCTGAGTTACACATGGCCTGAAATGTCTAAACCATTGAGAAAATCCTCATTGTCTTACCAAATATAGATTAACAGTCCACTTTAGTTATTAAGAGATGGTGAATGAAAGCATGAATGGCTTGAGGGGTTTGCAAGAAACCACTTATAAATTAAGCTAAAGGTCTTATCTACCTGCACAAACTTGTTTATCATTCAATAAAGATAGAGAAGAGATTCAAGTGCAGATAAATAATTTGTAAGCAAGTTATTAAATAAATTTGTTGCATCTGAACTCTTCCTCCTCCTCTTGACCCATTTTTGAGGCCGAATATAAAGTCACGTCTTCTAAGGAGATATTTTTGAGGTTAAAACACTATACCTGTCTAGTGAAAGTACAAAAACAACTTGGTATCTCTTACTAGAAATACATATAGAATCACAGAATTTTAGAGCAAGAGGGCATGTCTCTTATTGTATGTGGCTAGCAGATGTTGAAGGACAAAAGTAATGTTTATTGCAGAACAAACACAGAAATATTGACTTTAAAAATAATGTTATTTTGCCACATTGAGCGTTTTGGATCAATTTTACGTATAGAAACATTTTTCCTCTTATTCCTAAAATCACCCACCTAAGCTAACAATTAAAATTTATTATTAGCTCCCTTATGCTTTTTTTCTTTATAACTCATCTATGGATCACTCCAACATTAATTCTGAATAAGCCATTTGATATTTTTCAGTTTGTTTTACCCTTGTGTTATTTCTGGACTTTCTCCACTATGAATACATTTTTTTTCCCCACAGTTAAATTTTTGTCCTCTGTTGAAACATGTCCCTTGAACATATTCCTGAAAGGAAGCTTGCCAGAATAAAAGAGATCTGAATGATACAAATGAATGTACTTGGGAAACAGAAAGAGACTCACAGATTTAGAGAACAGAACTCATGGTTACTCCGGGGGAAGGGATAGTTAAGGATTTGGGAGGGTCATGTGCACACTGCTATATTTAAAATGGATAACCAACAAAAAAACTTATTGTATAGCACGTGGAGCTCTGCTCAGATATTATGTGCCAGCCTGGATGAGAGGGGGGTTTGGGGGAGAATGGATACACGTATATGTACGGCTGAGTCCCTTCACTGTTCAGCTGAAACTACCACAACATTGTTAATCGGCTATACCCCGATACAAAATGTCTTTGGTGTTAAAAAATAATAATAAAATTTAATTTAAAAAAAGAAAGAGATCTGAATGAGCATATGTTTTGCCGAGGACTGCTTTGATGCCCAGTTCTAGGAGGCACCATTCTCATGAGATGTAGAAAATGTGGTCCTCTCTGGAGTCCTGCAACAGGACAGCCCTCAGCTGTTGCACAGCACCAGTGCCAGAAAGGCTGCTCCATTTATCAGTGACTATTTCTCCATACCACTTTTAGTATTTTATTTGCTTTTGCTACATTACTAGGTATAAAGAAATAATTATTTTAACTTGTATTATTTACTTACTAAAAATGTGAATATTTTCCTGGCTTGCTCTTAATGTTTCTCTTTGTAACAAGCTGTTAGTTCTTATCCTTTAAAATAAATTAACTCATGAAGAATGTTGTGACTAGAACCTGGTGTACAGTAAGTTCTGAATAAATGCTGCTTATTCTCATCATTAGTATTGTTAAAATATTATTTTTGTTTCTGTTACTATGATCATCTTTGGACCTAAAGTAGGGGCTTTTAGCCCATGGACTTATTACCAAATTCCCGCTTTCTTTCTCTTCTTTCCCTCCTTTCTTTCCTTCCTTTTTTTCTTTCTCTATTTTTAATAGACTATTTTTTAGAATAGTTTTAGGGTCACAGCAAACTGGACAGAAGATAGAGATTCTTATATATTCCTTGTCCTGACACACGCATATCCTTTCCTATGATCAACATTCCCCATGAGAGCAATGCATTTATTACAATTAACAAATATACATTGATGCATCATTATTAGGCAAAGTCCATAGTTAACATTAGAGCTCACTCTTGGTGTTACACCTTCAGTGAATTTGGACAAATATACAGTGACATATATCTACCATTAGAGTATCATACAAAGTAGCTTTTCTGCCTTAAAAATTCTCTGTGTCCTGCTTATTCATCCCTCCCTCACCACAACCTCTACCAACCATTGATCTTTTTACTGTCTCCATGAAATGAAGTGAAAGTTGCTCAGTTATGTCCTACTCTTTGCAACCCCATGGACTATACAGTCAATGGAATTCTCCAGGCCAGAATACTAGAGTGGGTAGGGTAGACTTTCTCTCCTACAGAGGATTTTCTCAACCTAGGGATCAAACCCAGGTCTACCGCATTGCAGGCAGATTCTTTACCAGCTGAGCTACAGGGGAAACATGTAGTTCTGCCTTTTCCAGAAGGCCATATACTTGGAATCACACAATATGCAGTCTTTTCATATCAGTTTCCTTCACTTACTAATATGCATTTAAGTTTCCTCCAAATCTTTCCATAGCTTAATAACCATTTCCTGTTAGCACCAATAATATTTCATTGTCTGTATGTGTTAGTTGCTCAGTCATATCCAGCTCTTTGAGACCCCATGGACTGTAGCCTGCCAGGCTTCTCTGTCCATGGGATTCTTCAGGCAAGAATACTGGAGTGGGTTGCCATTCCCTTCTCCAGGGGACATATACCTTAGTTTACCTATCCATTCACTTACTGAAGGACATCTTGTTTGATTCCAAGTTCTGGCAATTGTGAATAATGCTCCTATAAACATCCTCATGCAGGTTTTTTCATGAACGTAAGGTTTCAGTTCCTTTGGGTAGACACCGAGGAACACAACTGCTGGATCTAATGGTAGGAGTATGTTTTGTTTTGCAAGAAAATGCCAACTGTTTTCCAAATTTCTGCACTATAATACTTAGCAGTCCCACCAGCAATGAATGAGGGTTCCTGTTTTACACATCCTCCTCAGCATCAGCTGTGTCAGTGTTCTGGATTTTGGCCATTCTAATACGTGTAAAAGGTATGTGTATACATAGCAGGATCACATTTTAGTTTTCATTTTCCTGATAGCATATGTGTGTGAACAGTAGGTGTTTTATGCTACTTTGTGTGTGAGGCACAAGTCTGTGGTGCAAGAGATTATGCAGAATATTTCTTTGCTTTTCCTACTGAGTCACCTTTTCATCCAGGTCTCCCTTAGGTGGACATCTAGGACTTTCTTTCTTCTCTCATGGGCCTCCTACTTCTGCACTTAGGGTCCTGGTCTTTTTCTCCTTCCTGGCTGTGTCCTGGAGGCTGGAATCAGACCCATGAGGTCTTGTGTATCCCCTGGAACAGTGGTGTTTGTTCAGGGTCTTCACATCTTGGGAGAAGGTGTCACTCTTTCAGATTCTGGGGAATGAAGCATCTATGTGACAAAGTTTTTCTTTGCAGATGGTGAGCGCTTCTCACAGCCAATTTTTGGTACAAAGCCTTACCAAGGATTTCTTTCCATTTTGATGTGTGAGGGCTTCCCTGGTGGCTCAGTGGTGAAGAACCTGCCTGCAATGTAGGAGACGCAAGTTTGATCCCCTGGAGAAGGAATTGGCACCCACTCCAGCAAGAAGCCTGAAGAAATCCATGGACAGAGGAGCCTGGCGGGCTACAGTCCATGGGGTTACAAAGAGTTTGACATACAGCTTAGCTTTCAGAAGTGGAGGTGTGAAATGGAAATGGGGCTATAAAGAAGAAAAAGGAAGAGTCAAATCCAGCCACTTACGTAAAACTTTGAATTGTTTAGTTCTATTTTTACATTTTCTGTATCATTAACATTTATTCACGCTTGTTAAATTTTTAAAAATATATATTTACTTTATATTTTAAAAGATACCGCTTTTCCACTACAGATAGTTTCTGGAATTCTTACCATTTATTTTTTCTGTAAGTGGTTTCCTATTTTCTATAGAGGTTTCCATTGATATTTTAATTATAGTATATTAAATCTATGACTACATTAGGAAGAATATTATGTTCCCCACTTTAGTAATCATTTATACCCCAGAAGATGACATGTCATTCTACTCAAACCTACCTTTATTGTAATGCTTTTTAATTAGATCTAGTTGGGACTTAGACTAATTTTATAAATGTCCTAGCACCTTAGCATGGCTAATACATATTGGATTATTTAAGAAGATTGATAACAAACTAAGAAAGCAAATCAAAATAACATACTGATGGAAAGGTATAAAAGATATCAAAAAAATAAATCTGAATAATAATGCTAATAATCCTAATTAGCTTTACTGGATCAAAACTTCCCTTGTCCTTCGGTAACCCCATTCCGTCAGGTGAGTGATTGGCTCATGGCAATCCTCAGTCAGGTGTTCGTGCCCCACACAACTGGTTCCATTTGGATGACACCAGCTCATTTCTAAGCTAAACTGTTTTGTCGTTCAAACTTCCCTAAGTTAGGGTTGCCATATCAAACACAGGACAGTTAAGTGTGAATTTCGGGTAAGCAACTAATAACTTATTCTAATATAAGTATTCCTAAGTATTGCATCTTCATTGTTTATCTGAAATACAAACTTTAACTGGAGATCTATTTCTATATCTATACCTATATCCATCTACAACTATATGTGCATGCGTGTATTTCTAGTATTTTCCTAAACCTGGCACTCCTACCATTTACACAACGGTTTTATTTTCTGGTCTGAGTTACACACCTAGTTCACGATTAATGTGCTGGCTAATGGAGATGAAGTTTTTGAGACCAGCAAAGTAATAACAAACACATCTTTTAAAGCATTCAGTGGTCTGCAGTCTACACTTTCTAGGACATAAAAGATCAGACCAGAAGGCTCAAGTCTCCACCTTCAAATCAATTACACACTTTTACTGAACTGATCATGCCAATTCAGCTATCCTAAGAAGCCTAATCCTTAGTTATACCTGCCTAAGAAATCATTCCTCAGTATATCTGCCTAAGAATTCACTCCTTCCCTAGTGCCTGCTGATTCTCTCAGAATCTTCCTTACACACACCTTCCCACTTGGTCTGAGGTCTCCAGTACTGGCTCAAGCTCACTCCTGGACGTGTGCATCCTCCAGGCAGGCTGCGGCCTGTCTGTCGTTTCCTGCCTCCCTCCTCTGCCCGCACTCCTTCCAGCCACAGTCCTGTTCTTCTGTCACCCCACGTGATCCTGAAGAACTCCGCTGCTCACTGCAGACTGACTGGGAGGAGGCGGTGAGAAGCCCCTGACGCCGGGCACTCATAGCTGGCCTTGGCGTTCTCCTGTTGAACATACAGAATTTCACAGAACAAACATCAGACCAGGCCCCTGCTACCAAGATGGGTCAAGGCAGAAACAAGTCCACTCCATATCATGTCCGAACTACAAAACTGACAACCCAAACATGCGCTAACCTGCTTCACAGGACTGGCTGCTGCTTGTTCACCAGTTAAGGCTTTGGCTTGATGCTAGCCCTGCTTCCTTCCAGATAAGATTCATTAAGATCTCCGGTCACAGAGTTACTCTTGCTTCCCTACAGCCATTTCTAACCCAAAGCAAGCTCTAAACTCTCCTTTAAATGAACTAACTTGAGCCCAAATCCTATAGTAAGCCTTTTCAAGCCCCCTGGTTACTGAGACCTGAGGCGCATGCCATGGGATGCTGTCTCCTCCTGCGCAGGTGCAATAAACCCAACCATTCAACTGCAGGGGTGCTCCGGATGCACTTTGCCTGGAGGGCAGTGACAACTCCCAGCAACCCATGATTCAGTATCAATAGTCTTCAAGGCCACTCCCAGGATGGAGCAGAAGTGGCAGGCATTTTGCCAGACTCTCAGCTGTACTGTGTTCCCCATAGGTGCTCTTATCTCTGGATCCTGCCTCGATGACGGTCGAAGCTTACAGCAGGGCTCTAGGGGAGGCTTACAGGGTCTGCCCCCTTGTCAGAGGTCAGCTTTCCCGTCCTCTCGCTCTTACCACCTGGCTATTGAGGGTTAGCCTCATGTGGCTATTAGGGTAAACCCCCCCTCTGTTGGTTTCACTATGATTGGGTGGGACCAACAAGTCTAGAAGAACTAGGCCCTCTGGACCATTAACCATCTAACTGAAGGACTGTGATTTTAGAGCTCTGTCCTCACACCTTAGAACAACAATCTTTTTCTTGGCAGAAGCACCCACTTCTCTGTCAGTGATCAAAGAGAAAGAAGAATGTTAGGCTCAGCATATAATCAACTCAAAGTTGGTACAGGAGTATCTATACTATTATTAAAGTTCAAGAGAAAAGAGTCCCCATCTAGAATATGAAGCTTTAAATACCCACCAAAGTCTAGAACTTTCACTACACAGGTGTTATAAAGAAACTTTAAAAATTGTCCTTCTAAACCTAGCAGCATTTGTTGAATTCTATTTTGTAGAATTACTGTGGGCTACTAATCCCCCACCCCAATCTGAGAACATGGATTCTAAAAAATAAAACAAACTAGTGAATAAAACAAAAAATAAACAGATTCTCTAACACAGAGAATAAACTAGTGGTTACCAGTGACGCAAGGGAAGGGTGGAGGGGCAAGGTGGGGGGTAGGGTTTTATGGAATTATATGAAATCGTGTGTGTGTGAAATTTGAAAATGTAAAGCACTGAAGAATTTAAAAGATGCCTTCATTCAATAAAAATGTTACAACTCCGTAAAACTATATGTGTGTGTGTGTGTGTGTGTGTGTGTGTGTGTATTTAAATATCATTGATTTAAAGTAATTCTTTATTTCCTCCCTTCCTCTTTTTGTCAGAAATGTGAAGGGGAATTCATCTCATCAATGAATTTGCACAGGGCTAGATTGTCAAAGAGCTGATTTCTTCATATTGCATAAAGCATACAACTTGTGCATCTAAAAAGCAATTTAAACTCATAGATAATGCATTGTTTTCTTTGTCAGTTCTTCCTATTATACACACTCTTCCAGAATAACGAGACAGAGGCTCTATTCACCATTAGGTTCAACTGTCAGAAATGATGAAACACCCTTCCTTATCCCCAGGAAGGGTGTGAACCAAACAGTGGACCTTGCAAGTTAGGCTTTTGGTTTTGTCCATTCAGATGCTACAGTGCATCTTAGCTCAGAAGAGGAAAACAGCATGGCTTTGTACCAGATTATGGGATGGAGAATGGATTCAATTTTCTGACTTCTCTAAGATCAGTCCTCCAGAAAGAGTTGTTTTGCTTGACACTTTGTTTCCACAACATTTAGATACCAGTTTTCAAATATAATATTCTAAACACAAAAGTCATAAGTTATAAGGGATTTTTGAAGCACTCTTCATAAACATTCATATCATTCTTTCTGTTTACTAGCACGGGTAATTTAGAGTTAATTGCAGAGTTAATACTGAGGAAATAAATACCACATGATTTTCAGGTTAAAGGTGAGGAAAAAAGGAGAAAGTTCATTTCCTGTACCTTGACGTAACACCATTCCATCTGTAGAAGTAGCTGGAGCTCACATGTGTGACTCATATTGAAACAGCAACCTAATATTAAAAAGAGTATCATGTGCTGGCCAACAGTGTAAGGTGACAGGCTGCTTATCTCATTGGGCTGATGTAATCCTGGAATTTCCTGAATTGAAATACAATTTAGAACCAGAGGAAGGGACTCTGGACTTTTTGGCCTTTAGCTAATTCTGTCCTCCCCCTCCTTTTAAAAGTATTTTTCTGTTTCCATGTTTTCCTATGTGCTAGGTGATCATTGCTAACGATTAGGGGAGTGCCCGGGCACTCCTCTAACTGTTTAATTCTTTTAACCTTCACAATCCTCCCACACGGTAATCATCCCATTTTACAGACAAGGCAACTCAGATGCAAAAATCCTAGGTAACTGCTTTAGTTCACACAAGCAAAAATGTGAGACTCTTCTCTTTGTGACCCATATATGAGGGATCTGCCTTCAGTGCTTAGGTCACATCCGAGTCTTCCAGGAAGTCTCACTCTTGAAAAGACCATGCCTAATGTGACCTGTGACAAAGAGGAGGTTGATACCTCAGTAAATTCAGAACTCTGGTCATCCATTTCTAATCTTGAAACTGACGTTTTCCTTTAACTATATTAGAATTTTATTTTTCTGCAATTGTTTCAGATTGCTCTGTCTTCAGTGTTTTTCTAGAAAAGAGTTACCATCTAAGATCTTCCCTCATCATTTTAGGATTTAAAGAATGGGATTTACTTAATTATTTGGGGTTTTAAGATTATTTTTAGATAAAATCAAATGATCAAGTCTTAAAAAGTCTTTTATAGTTCATTATTTTGTTCTGGATTTAATAATACTATTTATATAAATAGGAGTTCAGAAGAGAAAACAGCTAAAGTATATGTTGGTTTGATGATTATCCCAGGGTGTCACACAATTCAAAATCCACATATCCTCCATTTCTTATATTATATAGGAGTAGAGGAAACTATAAATGTGTTTTAATCCTTGCATGCATGGGTGCTATGACACATGCTTTAGTTGTGTCCAACTGTTTGCAACCCCATGGATTGTAGCTCCACTGTCCATGGAATTTTCCAGGCAAGAATACTGGAGTGGTTTGCTATTCCCTTCTTTAGGGTATCTCCCCAACACAGGGATTGAACCCAGATCTCCTGCATTGAAGGCAGATTCTTTATCATCTGAGCCACCAGGTACTGAAATTAAGCTCTCCTTTCTTACCAAGTTTCAGAGTAACAATAACCAGTCTTATAAACACAGGCAGAAGATGGCAAGATGGACAGCCTCAGGAAAAAAAATGTCTATAGGTACTGACCCTTGGGGCTACATGATAATAAAGGCAGCTGGCCACCTGTTTGCTCTAAAGTAAAGACTACCAACCAACAAGCACTGTTCATTCGTAGTACCTGAGTTATATATGTGAAAAAACATATACATATATAATATATATACATATATGCACATACATACATATGTGTGTATACACATACATACACACCTAAGTGGGCTTTCTTGGTGGCTCAGTGGTAAAGAATCTGCCGCAATGCAGGAGATATAGGAGATGCAGTTTCAATCCCTGGGTCAGGAAGATTCCCTAGAGGAGGAAATGACAACCCACTCCAGGATTCTTGCCTGGAGAATGGACAGAGGAAGTTTGCAGGCCACAGTTAATGGCATCGCAAAGAGTTGGGACATGACTCCGAGACTGAGCATGCACCCGCACCTAAGTAGTTGCATGTAAGGCACAGAAGAAGAAGATGAGAAGGGGCAGGAGACTACTGTGTTTTGGTACATGCCTTCAATAGTTATGTGATACTTTAAAACTATGGACTAATATTACTTTGGTGAACACGATATAATACACAGCTAATAGTAAATTGTATTATTTTTTATCAATGAATAATTTAAGGAGTGCACACCTTAATGGAATGCCACTCATACACTCGTGTTGGGACTGCCAATGGCACAGAGCTTTGTGGAGATTTCACAGCATCTATCAAATTAAAAACATCTACTTACTACCCAACACAGAAGTTTTTCTTTATGAATTAATCTACAGAAATATTCTCCCAAATATATAAAGATACACACACATACACATATATATCTCAAAGAAGCATTACTTGTTACAGAAAAAGAAAAGTCCATACCAAAAGTAACCCTGTTCCTTTCTAGAAGGAACTAGATTGCTCTCTCTCTAAGAATAATTGCCATACAGGAACTCTCTTACATTTGGTAGAAATGTAAACTGGTGCAGCCACTATGGAAAATAATATGGAAATCCCTTAAAAATGTAAAAATAGAACTACCATATGATCCAGCAATCCCACTCCTGGGCATATAGCCAGATAAGACAAAAACTCTACTTTGAAAAGATACAAGCACTCCAAACTTCAGCACCATTTACAATAGCCAAGACATGGAAGCAACCTGAATGTCATCAATGATAAATGGATAAGAAGACGCAGTATGTATATACAGTGGAATATTACTCGGCCATAAAAAAGAGTGAAATAATTGCCATTTGCAGCAACAAGGATGGGCCTAGAGATCATCATACTGAGTAAATTAAGTCAGACAGAGCAAGAGAAATATTATATGGGATCACTTTTATGTGGGATTTTTAAAATGATACAAATGAACTTATTTACAAAACAGAAACAGACACACAGACATTGAAAACAAATTTTCAGTTACCAAAGGAGAAGGAGAGGCATAAATTAGGAGTATGGGATTAACAGATACACCCTGCTATATATAAAATAGACAAACAAGGATTTACTATACAGCACAAGGAACTATACTCAACATCTTATAATAACCTATAATGGAAAGAATATGAAAAAAAATGTATGTATAACTGAATCACTTTGCTGTATACCTGAAACTAACACAATATTGTAAATCAACTATGCTTCAATTTTTAAAAAAGAATAATTCCCATATAGGAGCTACTTCCTTAATGACAGACAAAGAGATTTTTCCCAGTAACATAATCCCATGAAGACATCAGAACCTAGAGAAGGGAAGTAGAAAACGGTCTTTCAGTAGGTGCGTTACTCTTTCTTTCTAAACTAGCCTTGATATCAATGCGGTAAATGGCTATTATCTACCTCGAAATTCAAATATTTCACTATTTAACAATGTTGTTGAGCTACAGTTTGAGATGATTGCTTGAAAACTATGGAATATGCACAAAAAATTTGCAAGCATCTGGTAAATACATCATTTTTCTCATTAATTGTCAAGGGTGAAAAGACACTTTAAGGGCACATTATCTCTTTATCAACATTAGGTCATGCCCCAGAGAGAAATCAAGACCAGCCACAGATACTAAATGGGGAAAATCTACAGGGTCAGGAGACATACGTCAAGACTTAATTATCCAGTTAATTAAACAAAGGGTTATATGGATTATTTGAAGACCCTTTTGAAGAAAAACTGACGTTCTTTCTAGAATCTTCTTCTCAACGAGTAACTATTATGGCCAAAATGAAAATCTGAAAAAAACAGACTACTAAATAAAGTCTTAAATTTATCCTATTACCTCATAAATTTACCAAAACAAGTTTTAATTCAATGATTAATGAATTCATGTCTTTTCCTATGCAAATCATCTCCTAGTTTAAATAAGGATTCTCTCTTACTAAGTATTAGGTTATAAAGAGATGTTAAATATATCAGAAGAAATAACACTTATGATCAGTAATTCTCTAAGTTCAGAAATTTTGATAAAGCCTTTAGACCTTGACTCCATTTAACATCCATCTTTCCACAGTACCTTGCAAGACACACCAGTAAAGAAGTGATTCGTCAAATATTTTTAAAGCCATTGATGGCATTCTTGAAGAAATACAGAGTCAAAACAAAACCATACAATCAGCAATAATTACAAAGTATAACGAAGTCTCAACTTATCTGTAACATTGTACTGAGACAAGAGTTTAGAGATATTAACCTTGGACATTTATGGCTCCTAAAATTATTTTATAGTTTTCCACTGTTGGATAATTGCATTCACTGTTTGATGAGGGCAGATGTTCCCTGCGAAGAAATAATTCAAGTAATTTAATTGAGGGACTGAAAGAATTTTTAAGTTCATACCTGGTAAAAGTCTGAAAGGACAGTATTTTGGATTTGTATGAGCCAAGCCTCTGACAGAAAAATGGTTTTTGGTTCCAAATTAGGAGTGTGACCGGGGACTAGCGTTTAGGCTTTATAAAAAGTAACTATAAAGTAGGAGCAAACATTCTGACTCCTGGGCATTTCCCCACCTCTCCAGGGCAGAGCAATCAAAGAAGTTTTTCCAGGGCTGGGAGAGAGGAATCACAGAAAGAAGAGGAGAGAAAGAAACTAAAGTACCTGAATAGGGTTACTAGAACGCAGCCCCTAGGGGAGCAATCAGACGTGCAAGGATGGGCAAGTTGGCCAAGCCTGGTTGAGTAGTCACAGCAGGAGCCTGTACCCCACTTTTCACATGGGACCCTTGGAGGACACCCCTGCAGAGTGCCTCACACCACTGTGGGTGGCCTCAGTAGAGCATAAATGACACCATGATGTGTTTGAGTCTCTGGCTCCCCATCATCTGGACAAGATCCCTGAGTTCCTTGGGCCCAGGGTGACAGGCCAGGTGAGTTAAGTGAGGGCAGACACAGGATAACTGGTGAAAGAAGAAAACAAAAAAAAAGTGGGATACTATCATTAAAGCTTCTTTCCTGGACTCTGAATCCTGAGAACTGAGCCTCTTTTCCGAGAGATGAAGACATGAAGCACCAAATAAAATCACAAAGCAGCTCAGTCCCTAAGCATGGAGACTTGGGATATCTGGAAATACTAGGCTTTGGAGAAAGAGACAAGCTACTGATAAGAGCTGAGCAGACCTGGGAGGTGCTGGGGAGGCAGAGAGGAGACAAAGGCAGGGGTATACTGATCTGTGCAAAGTCTTGGCTCAGGAAACACCCACAGCCCTTTCTCAGCCACAAGCCAAGGAAGACACAACCCCCAGCAAGGAGAAGAGGGACTGGGGTTGCTTCGAAGAAAAGATAGCCACTTACCTTCATTGATGTGAAAGCGAGGACCACTATGTACAACCCTACAGGGGATGCCAGACATTCGGACGAGGACAAAAATGCACATCCTGCACTAGTGCACTTGGTACCTTGTTCAAAACCTGCCTGAAGCTTATCCCCCGTCAGAGGAGGCTCTGCGACCTCATGGCTGAAACTGCCTGCAAGCTGGGGTCAGTGGGAGTAAGAAAAGAAGCCGCTGGTGAAGGAATACGAGGATTTTATTTAAGACCAAGTCTGCCAGGTAAACCTAGAGGGCTTTTGAAGAGAGAAAACAGGATCTACACAGCAACTTTCTGAAGTGGGGACATTCAGATGAGAATGAATGTCTTTGTGAGGAGAGGGCCATGGTTAATTCACTAGGAGATATGATTTGAAATGTTGAATGATACTTGGAAATTTTATATCAGGATTTGTTTTCTTTCCAAAATTGACACTTGTTGCCCAGTGATTCTCCATCCATTAGAATGGCATTCACTGCTTCGGGGAAAGGCCGATTCAGCTAGAACAAAGAAGGCCATAGAAGGACTGCAAAGGAGTGCGTGCGCATGTGTGCATGTCTGTGTGTGCATGTGTGTGTGTGTAGTCTGTACAGTTAAACTCCAGAGCAGAAAAATTGCCTGAAACACTTCACAATAGACTTGAAGTTTATGGTTATCATGACTCATATACAAATAAATGCAATCTTCTTTATTTGTCATTAAAAATAGAAAGAAAAATAAATAAAAAAAATAAATAAAAATAGAAAGAGCCCCTCATTTCTACAAATGGTGGGAAAGCATTTCATTCTGAAGGATGAAATTTCATCCTAAGTTACCCCTTTAAGGTAAATCAGATATCTCCAGTTTAAAGTCTCATCTCTTTTGGAAAAATAATTGAATATGGCAGGATATGCCACCTCCAAATATGACACATAGACATT
The DNA here is from genome assembly GCF_023699985.2 of Odocoileus virginianus. Classification (NCBI taxonomy): domain Eukaryota; kingdom Metazoa; phylum Chordata; class Mammalia; order Artiodactyla; family Cervidae; genus Odocoileus; species Odocoileus virginianus. The sequence goes on along the minus strand of NC_069679.1, from coordinate 43,060,590 downwards.
AGGACTATTTGAGCTAAAGGCAACTGAGATGTATGAGCTAAAAGGAAAGTCATGAGGATATACTATACAGCAAGGATCTTGAAAGTTTGAGGCATGAGAGAAAAAATTTTGTAACTGTGCATGGGGATAGATGTTAAGTGAATTTAGAGTGATAATCATTTTTCAGTATATATAAATATTGTAATCATTGCTTTGTACATATGAAACTAAGATGTCAGTTATTTTTCCAGTAGTTATGTACAGATGTGAGAGCTGGACCATAAAGAAAGCTGAGTGCAGAAGAATTGATGCATTCAAATTGTGGTGCTGGAGAGACTCTTGAGAGTCCCTTGGAAAGCAAGGAGATCAAACCAGTCAATCCCTAAGAAATCAACCTTGAATATTTGTTGGAAGGACTAATGCTAAAGCTGAAGCTCCAATACTTTGGCCACTTGACACTCCAAAGAGCCAGCTCATTGGTGAAGACCCTGATGCTGGGAAAGATTGAAGGCAAGAAAAGAAGGGGGTGACAGAGGATGAGACAGTTGGATGGTATCATCAACTCAATGGACATGAGTTTGAACAAACTCCTGGAGATGGTGAAAGACAGGGAAGCCTGGCGTGCTGCAGTCCATGGGTTCGCAAAGAGTCAGATGTGACAGAGTGGTGAACAACAACATACCTCAAAAAAAAAATCTTACATGCTATTTGTCTATGAAATAGTTTCTTTTTAAAAAAGAAAAAGAAAGAAACAAGAAAAGCTCCCTGCCCTCTTCCTATCTGCCGACAAGCAGGACATAAATTTACCCAGGTGTCCCTCCTCCCCTCTCTATCAGGAAGGACAAATGCTAATCACTGGAGACTTCAGACCCTGTCAGCCTGGAGGAGACACCAGGGGCATCCACATGGTAACTTCACTCCCAAGCCTCTGTCTCTCATTTGTTTCCTGTGTACTTGCCTTCCTACAATTTGCCACCTCTAGAGATTCTAGGTCCTTCTTTTTCTTGTCATTTCTCTAAAAGTTATTGCTCCTTTGCTAAGATATTACATAAACTAAAGTTCTAATCAAACCTGTGAGTTTCTCATCTCTGGGGTCTCCATGTGTTACATGTATGATATACACATTAATAAACTTGTTTGTTTTCTCTTGTTAATCTATCTTTTATTTTAAGGGCCCCACTGAGAACTTAGAAGGATAGAAGGAAAATTATATTTTTTTCTCCCTACATAAACAATTCAAAATTTAAATTTAGTTCATTCAAAGTCTAACTCCATATCTAGGCTTTTCAAAGCCCTCTGCCCCAGGACTGTGCACTACAGACAGGAGGCAGGTTCATGGGGCAGCACTGTGCTCTGGGGAGGAGTGTCTGACGGACCTGCGGACCTGCCCACTTCTGCCCCTTGTTGGCCCAAGATGACACCTTGCTCAGCTAAGGTGTCTTGTTCTCTGCTGGGTGCACTGCTAGCCACCAACTTCTTGGAGCCCCTGGTCTGTGGTCCTTCCACCGCCTGCTTGGAAACTTGTGGTACTCGCCCTGGCCTCCCTCCTCGAGGGCTGTGGAATCTAGTCCTGCCCCATGAATGCCCTCTCAGCTGCTACATCCTGCGTGGAGGCATGTGGCCTCTGAATCTTGTCCAGGACACACATAATTCTAGAAAACTCACAGAAAACCACGACCTTGGGCTGTTTTTCTGCCTAAACACCCCACGCCCACATTGCTACTCTATTGTTAGTGTGGGGTATCCTGTAAGGGGGTGTCCTTCTTTCCAGACAGACAATGGTGCGTGAGTACCCACAGCTCTAGGAATTTCAAGTTGAGGTTCTTTCTCCCAACCTGTTCTCATTCACAGAGCTTGAGAATCCTGTGTTCCTCGGTCTTTTCTCCAAGCTCCTTCTCTCAAGCCAGGAAGGGTTTTTATTGCCTTTTTGTGTGACAGGAAATTGCTATCACCTTGTGTCCTAAAACCTATGGTTTATATTAAAAACTCCAAACTTAGCCCTCCATGCTCTGGGTTTAGAGATTTAAAGAGAATGTTTTGAAAGATGAAAACAAAACTGTGCAAAACCCTGTTCTAGCCCAGTGGCTGGCCTTCATAACTGGTGTGTGGACACTGAGCCCATTCACCCTCTAGTCCTTTCCTGACCTACCCTGCCCATCTCTCTGGTCTGGCCACACCAGATGCCCGCAGGTCCCCATGGTGCTGGCTCCAGCCGGGTTCAGCCGGAAATGGGGCCAGGGATGGGAAGGAAGAAGTCTGAGTCTTTCTCTCTGCTTCTGCAACGCCTCTGGCAGGAGCTGCCTTATTCCACTGTGGAGCCAGGCTCCTACAGTGACCATCACCTCTCTTTGTCCCTCCAGTCCTGCTAATGTTGCTCATCTCTGGGTGACTTCACCATCTAGCCTTGGCTTCTCACCTACTCCATTTCCTGTGAACCCAATTACTTAAGTCAATTTTTTTTCTACTGTAAGTTCTTAAAAGGGTTTCTGTTTTCCTGTTTAGAACCTGACTGCACACCTGGCTTTCGAGACTCTTGCTTCTGAAATGGGCTTCAAGATTGAACAATGACTTCACATTCCAAAAAAAAAAAAATCTTAATCCTTCTCAAGGAAATGAAGACTAAATTAGAGGGAAAGGCATAGCCAAAGAAGTACAGAATTAAGTAACACATTAATATATTTCAAAATGTCTCACCACCAAAGCATCCACAGTTATTAAATTCATTGTATTGCTACTTGAATAAACATTTTTTGCTGCCCTTACGTACTCTCGGGGCAAAGTTCTCAGGTGTTTCATTAATTATGTGATCTTTCTGGATCCTACACGTTGTCTCTTACCTCTTTCTTAAAGACTGTACTCCATTCAATACCAAGTCACACAACCTACTCAGCTTAATGAAGTGATGGCAAATATGCTCAGTTGTAATAAAATCAATTTTATACACTGGCTAAAATGTGGATGCAGGAAAGTGTTTGAGAATATCAGTGTATAATGACTGATAATGACAGGTCCAACAAAAATACTAAAATGTGCAGATCCAAATGGGCAGACCTAGAGATTACACAGATCAAGTATCTATGGGGCCAAACTGGTAACATAAAAGGGGAAGAAGATCCTGTGTATTACAGAAGGGAGGAGGATACCTGGAAACTAGAAAGGAATGTGTTACTGAGTGGAGAGGTGGTTTTTGCCCAGCTCCAATGACTGCCCTGTGAGAATGAGGACTCCTTGCTGTGAAATGTTACAATATTTGAAGAGAAGCTAGGAATTAAGACTGTATGTGAAAACCTCATGATTTGTAAAATAGTATCAACTAACTAAAAAAAAGTAACTGTTCTGCAGATTTAACAAAACATATCTTGGGTTAGATAGAACTCCAGTTCACCAGTTTGCAATCTCTGTCTTAGGCGGGTATTATACTTTGGAGCAGTATATACTGTTTTCAAATAATCTACCTCAACTAAGTAACATTTGTGTCTATTTTTAGTTACCTTCATAAAGTGAGCTATTCTTTTGAGTATTTTCATCACATGAAATATATATTCTCTGAAAAGTGAAAGTGTTAGTCGCTGTCAGACTCTCTGCGATGCCATGGACTGTAGCCTGCCAGGCTTCTCTGACCATAGGATTCTTCAGCCGAGAATACTGGAGTGGGTAGACATTCCCTTCTCCAGAGGATCTTACTGACCCAGGAATCCAACCTGGGTCTCCTGCATTGCAGGCAGATACTTTACTGTCTGAGCCATGAGGGGATACATTCTTTGGTGGAAAGCCAAATTAAAGGGAAAAAAAAGCCAAAATAATAATAACGTGAATTTCTTTAGTAAACAGAGAAAAAAGAGGAAAAATGAATTTGGGTTTATTTTTTTCTCTGTCACTACCACCAAACCCATTTGTTGGATGTACATTCGAGTAGGTAGGAGGTCTGTAGGTGTGGGAGAAAGGGAGTCCTGACTCCACCCACGGGAAGGAATGTGGAAGCGCAGAGCCTGGTTCATTGATTCAAGCCTCAAAGGACCTTGCTGCTGTTAGCTGCTCAGTCGTGTCTGACTCTTAGTGACCCCATGGACTGTAGCCTTCCAGGCTTCTCTGCTCATGGGGCTTTCCAGACAAGAATACTGGGGTGCGTTGCCGTTTTCTTCTCCAGGGGATCTTCTCACCCCAGGGATCAAACCCGAGTCTCCTGCGTTGCAGGTGGATTCTTCACCATCTGAGCCACTGGAGAGAACCTGGGGCATCTCTAACACTGGTTGAATTAATTGTAATCTCTTCAACTTTGCATTAAAGCAATATAACCCCCAGGCTTCCCTTTACCCTCAGATGGTAAAGAATCTTCCTGCTGATGCAGGAGGCCCAGATTCAATCCCTAGGGATGATCCCCTGGATAAAAGCATGGCAACCCACTCCAGTATTCTTGCCTGGAGAATTCCTTGGACAGAGAGGAGTCTGGCGGACTGCAGTCGCAAAGAGTCGGACATGACTGAGCACACGCTTCAAGCCCTACACTACCTCTCAGGTCTTATCTCTTGGTGTTCCAAGAACACTTTATCATGCTTTTCCACTTCTGTATTTGTTTATCCAGCATTCTCCACCTCAGTTAGTAGAAAGGCTACTTGAACTTTAAAATTCAAATGCTACCTCACCCAAAAAGCTTCTGCTAATGTTTTTTTACTTTGTTTTGCCTTTACATCGAACTTCTCATTTGTGTTTTGACATTTATATTCTGCTTTGAAATAAAGACTCGAGTTCTTGTCTTATCCCTGTCAGACTACTAGGACATTTAGAACATCAACTATATCTTATTTTTGATCATCTGGAGGGCCTAACATCAGCTTTGCACAAGGCACTGGAGAGGGCTATCCTGTGTTGTTAAGAAGTCAAGTTCTCCATCTAGTGGTAGAACTAAAAAGCTGCATGCAATTTTTGCCTTCTCTAAATTATTTTACCAAAAAAAGACAGATTCATCGATACTACAGCTTGCTTCAACTTTAATCTCTGTTGAGGAATGCACAGTATTACTTCTCAGGGAGACATGGCACTCTCTTGTAGCATTTTTTGATCAAAACCCTTTGCCCAATAAACTTATCTGGATGATAAAAGATGCTACAAACACATAGATTCATGTAAACAGGTAAGTTTCCTTTATCAGGCTTAGATAAGTGTCATGATTGCTTTCTCACCCATGACATAAATATCTTGGGATAAATGCAGATGCTCTCTGATTCTTCTAGTTTAGCAAACCCATATTTGTGGAATTTGTGAACTAAAGGATTCTTTACAAGATTTGCTTCTCACTATTAATACTCATGGGCAAGTCCAGAAAAGCTAAGCTTAACACTGAAATGTAGGTTTTTAACAGAAGTTCTTAGAATAGGATTTCTGGTAGATCAGGACCTACCCAATGCTCCAGAGATCTTACCTGACAGAATTTTGAACTGATGGCTGCTTTAACATTCCACTTTCTTCTTATTCTCTTTCCCCTGAGCTTAAAAGGATTTCATAGGGAGAACAGCCCTCATCAGTGATGGGGTCCATGCAGGATGACCTCAAGACAACCTGAGGAAATGTTTGGTAACTCACAGAACAATTTGGAGACCCTATTTTAGTACTGGGTATCTTTTTTGTTTTTAATTGGCTTTCTAAAAATAAAAAAAGAAAGTTAAAATGGTTTTGACATGAGGACTAAAGTAAAATATAATGATAAGGCTTTCATAAGATTAATTTTTAAATGTCATCTATGTTATTTTGTGTACAGTCATTCTAGTTCTGTTCCTAAGCACAAATAGCCAGCATTTGACTAAAATTTTTATGATATGATGATAGACTGAAAAACTTGACCACAATACTTTGCAGTTCTTCACATCAGTAAGGTGAGAAAAGAAAGTGCTCAGTTCTCTCCCATCTCTTAAATCTGAGTTGACTGTTGGACTTGCTTTGACCAACAGAATGTGGTAGAAGTGACACTCTGCAAGTCCTTAGAGACTCACCTTCAGGGAGCCTTGCAGCTCCGGGCTTTTCCTTCTGGGAACACTGCCCTGAGACCACCATGTAAGGAAACTGGGCTAGCCTACTGCAGAAGGGAGAACGGAGGGAGGAGAGCCAGCGGCCCGTCCTGTTAGTGAGGCCGTCTCGGACCTTCCAGCCCAGCTGACTCTCCTGCTGAACGCAGTCCTGTGAGCTAGCCCAGGCAAAACCTCCAGCTTTTGAAGGAGCAGCCCTCAAGAAACTGAGCTATCTTTAGTTCATCACTATATTTCTTTTTTAAAAAACATTTATTGGAGAAGAGCTGCTTCACAATGTTGTGCTAGCTGCTGCTCTACAGCAAGGGGAAAGCTATACTTAACAGCTGTGACTTAAAAAACATTGCCTTCTCATTTAACTCACCACAGAGCATTGAGTTCCCTGTGCTATGTAGTAGGTTCTCATATTTTATACATAGTAGTGTAGGTATGTTAACCCCCATCTCCCAATTTATTTCATTCCCTGTCCTCCCCCTTGATAGCCCTACATTTGTTCACTAGGTCTGTGTCTTTATTTCTGCTTTGCAAATAGGTTCATCTGTACCGTTTTTCTAGATTCCACATATATGCATTAACACGTAGTATTTGTTTTTCTCTTTCTGACTTACTTCACTCTGCATGAACATCTTTAGGTCCATCCATGTCTCTGCAAAGGGTATAATTTCATTCCTTTTTATGGCTGACTAATACCCTATTGTATATACGTACCACACCTTCTTCATGCATTCCTCTGTTGATGCACATCTGGGTTGCTTCCATGCCCTGGCTACTGTAAACAGTGTGGCAATGAACATCAGGGTACATGTATCTTTTTGAATTATGGTTAGTTATGTGCCCAGGAGTGGGACTGCTGGGTCATATGGTAACTCTATTTTTATCATCACTATATTTCTGTTGCATCCATCTACTGCTTTGTGACTAGCTATCCTAAGATTTAGTGGTTTAAAAGAGCCTCTGTGCACTGACTCAAAGTTGAACAATTTGGGTTCACTGGACTTAGTAGGACAGTTCTTTGCCTATGGCTGGGAATTCAAGATAAGTTTTCCCACAAGTGTGGTATCTCACTGTGACAGCTGGAGCATCAAACACTTGGCCAGTGTGACACTGTGATAAAATAAGACTTATATTTGGTCTTTGTCCCAGTTTCTGTCACAGAGCTCCTAAAAGTTTTGTGATTTCCTGAGTGATGTGGTGAGAGAAGGGTCTTTTGTTAATCATAAGAAAACCCTTGCAACCATGCTTGAGTTGATGTTCATGAGGTGACTGGTGGCCAAAAGCCCCAGGATAGGAGCTGGTCACTAGAGGAACCATGTGACTAGAGGACTGGAACTTTCAGTCTCATCCTCCAGCCTCCATGGAGAGGACAGAAGCTGGAGACTGAGTTATTCACCAGTGACCAGTGATTTAATCAATTATACCTATAAAATGGGACCTTCATAAAATGACCAAACTATAGAGTGTCGAGATAATGTCTAGGCTGGTCAATACCCCCATGTATCGGCAGGGTGCACACCCCAAATTCATAGGAAAGAAGCTCCTGTGTCCCAGACTCTTCCAGACCCCACCCCAAGTACCTCTTCCTTTGGCTGTTCATCTGTATCCTTTACAATATCCTTGATAATAAGCCAATAATCATAAACAGAGTGTTTCCCTGAGTTCTGAGCCATTACGGCAACTTATCAAACCCAAGGAGACGGTTGTGGGAACTCCTGATTCATACCCAAGTTGGACAGAAGTGTGGGTAACCCAGGGACCCACTGTCTGCATCTGAAGGTGGGGGGAGCCTCGTGGGACTGATCCCTTAACCTGTAAGCTAACTCTGGATTACCAGTGTCAGAATTGAATTAAACTGTGGGACACCAACTGGTGTCCACAGAGAGCTGGCGAACTGCTTGGTGTGGAAAACCCACACACTTTATATCATAAGTGCTGTGAGTAGAGAAACAGTTTTCTTTTAGCCAGGCCCCTTTCAGTATCTCCATCTGGGAGGCTGAACCTCTTTCCATGTGTCTTGGGACTCTAAGAGGGCAAAAGTGGAAGCTGCACAGACCTGTAGGACCTGGCCTAGTATCACTTCTTCATTCTAGTTGTCGCAACCGCTCACAAAACCAGCCCAGACTCAAGCAGAGGAGAAACACATGCCCGGTCTCCATGCAAGGACAGAAACGATTTTGTGGCCATCTTTAAGCGTCTACCCTCTGGCCATAAATCATCTGCATTTCTCCCTTATGCAAAACACATTGATCTCTTCCAGTACCTCCTGGAGTCTCACCCAGGGTGGCAGCTGCTCAGGGTTCAGAATGTCATCACTTGGGTCAGGTCTGGATTTGACGAGGTTGCTTGGGTGTGGCTTTCCTCAGTCTGGAGACCCGTGAGCTGAAAACTCAAGTTATCTGCCTCCATCACCAACCCCTCCCCACCAACCCCAAATTGGTGAGACAGGGATAAGATAACAACAGTAGATGCGCTCATTCTCAGCAGGAGGGCACGTAGCCTGCACAGGTCCTTAGCAATTCTAAGCTGACTGTACCTATGTTAGCAGTTTCCCTGGCTCCAGAAGAAGGGACTGTCTCTTGACTGGGGCCTGTTTCTGCTCCCTCTTCCACCACACTCCATCAAATTATCATCACATCACCTTGTTCTCTTTTTTCCCTTACCATTTGAATTGATCTTGTTTGTGAACTTTCTAATGGGTTCACTTTTCCCCTAATCCATTGTTCTTGGCTGTTGGCTCTGCCCTCTGAGAACTTTTTTCCCTTTTCCATGAGAAATGGTTCATCTTTGAGGCTGATTTTTCAGTCTGCTTCTTGCTCATGGAAAGATGGATGCCCAGAGGCCTCTTTCTTAAAAAAAAAAAAAAAAATTCATTTATTTTTGGCTACATCAGGTCTTAGTTGTGGCACACGGGCTTCTCTCTAGTTATGGTGTGAGGACTCCAGAGAGCATGGGGTCTGCAGCTGAGGTGAACGGGTTTAGTTACCTTGTGACATGTGGGATCTTAGTCCCCTGACCAGGAATTGAACCATGTCCCCTGCACTGGAAGGCGAATTCTTAATCACTGGACCACCAGAGGTCTCACCAAGTCCCAGAGATCTCTTTCTCTTCATTTTGAATTGTTTTTGTTTCTTTAGCCCAAGTGTGTACAATTCCTTTAAAACTCTTGTGGATGTTCTGTATATTAAATTATAATCTACTCCATTAGATCAGAGTCATTCTCTGGTCCACACCACAGCTCTCTTGGGGATGGGTTTTCCCCACTTTGGGCTCTGATGTCTTAAAATAGGTCTTACAGCTACACCCTCAACTTGATCTCAACTAAGATCACATTTTGCTGGCAGTATCCAAAGGCCATTTATTACTTTGAGAACGCTTGGGGTCAGGAGAGTCTGGGATAGAGAAAGAACTTATTTTCCAAACCAGCAAGCCTGAGGTCATATTTTCTCTAAATTCTGCTTGAAAACTGAACTGCTCATTCATTCCTCCTTCCCATATTTTATGACAGGCGGCTAGCTAGAAGAAGCAAGCTAGCCCCTTGGGCATTCTGCTTAGAAGCTTCCTTTGTCCACACCCACAAGCTCATTAAGAACATTTTCTCTCTTAAATGTTAGCATAGGCATCAGTTTTACCAACTGTTCCCCTTCTTGACAACACAGATGATCATCTTTCCAGCCTTAAGTTTCCTCACTGCCTCGGCCACCCTTCCGGCTCACTCTCAAAATCACCTGTTATACAGGTTTCTGTTACCACAGCACCCCACTTCCAGGTACTACTTTCCATTTCAGCTTTCTATGGCCATGTAAATCACCACCCTCAAATATAAGAACTAAATACAATGATTTTTTTCTCTTGACTTCTTGGGTTGCCTGCAGGAATGTGATCACATTCCTTTAGGAGCCCACTGGGACTGCACTGTCCAAGGGGAACACAAATCCTCCAGCTTGTGTCTCCATGTGGCTTCTCATTACTTGCTGGTCTAGTTCAAGTCACTTTTCAGCAAAGGTGGCTAGCTTCCAGAGGGTTCCCAGGGGACAAGCCCCAGTGGGCAGGTGCTTATCCAGTGTCCGTCTATCATGCTTGCTAATGTCCCATTGGCCAAAGCAAAGCACAGGATCAAGTCTGGAGTCTATGTGGGAGTGGACTCCAAGGCCATGAACAATGGAAGAGGTGACTGGTTGGGGGTCACTGTCTACCACACTCTTTATGTCTGACCAATTTCTCCCTTGCTTACTATGCTGAATTTATACTGTGTTCCTTGCTGTTCCCTGACACAGAAATCTCTTCCTTGACTGTTTTGTTGTATTTTTTTAAACCTCTGTCTGGATCATTCTATATCCAGTCTTCAAACCGTTGTTCTTTTCTATTCTTCAGGTTTCAGTCAAAATGTCACACCTCCCCTGGCCCCCACCCAACCATATTACTATCACATTACCTTATTCCTTTCTTTCTTGACATTTGCAGTAATCTTGTTTGTGAATTTTCTAATTCTTGTCTGCTTTGTTCATAGCTGTATTCCCAGAATTCCAAATAGATCCAATACATACTAAATACTTAATAAACATTCCCCGCCCACCTCTGGCCGTACCATGTGACATGAGAGATATTAGTTTCCTGACCAGGGGTCAAACCTGTAGGCCCCAGCAGTGGAAGCACAGGGTCCTAGGCACTGGAATGTCAGGGAATTCCCAACAACATTTCTGAATGCATGATGAATGAACAAATGTATGGACAAATGGATGCCCTAACTAAATCAAGTGTAAAAAAATTTATAAGTAAATATGTTTATTTTTACAGAAACTATGTCAAGGTTTTGAACAACTATTGACTACTAAAATTCATGAGTGAACCAGAAAAGTTTTTTTTGAGAACTGGACTTAACAATGGTTACAGAATGCTTAAATATTTAAAACAAATGATATACTTGAGATTTGCTTCAAGATAATCTGGAAATATGGGGGAATGGGCCAGAGGACAAATAAAATGAAACAGACTATGAATTGATACTTATTTAAGTTGGGCTAAGGGTATGTGAAGGTTCATTGTACTGTTCTCTTTACTTACTTTGAAATTTCCATAATAAAAAGTTTAAAATTACATGTAGATTATTGAGGGACTGAAGAGCATTGGAAAGACTGAGAAATATTCACAACTATGAACTAATCTATTGTTACTTTTCCTACATCTTTTAGAAAGAGATATGATGGGAGGCATTTTAAAGATCATCTAGAAATGTCATTGGCTAGATAATCTGAAGTTTATTTAGATGCTGCATTTAACCTGCAGCAGACTTTAGTTTAAGATATTCCTGGAACTTTGTATGTGGAACAGATTTCTGTAAAGCCAGTCATTTCCCCATTGATTTCCATTCAGCTTTGAAGACATGCTCTCATACCTCCTGTTGATTTCCCGGCTAATTATAGCTCAAGGCAGGAGTTGGGAAATGCTGACAGCACTTTGCCTGGCTTTGTTATCAGTCTGGGGAGCTGCTCATCTGTTGGCAGAATTTAATTAATGGGACTTTAAATTACTATATATCTTCCATGTGAGAAATACTTTGGAGGAATATAGAAGAAATATGATTTTGTTCCTGGTATCAAGGAGCCTGAAATTTAGAAGGTTTAGGAACAAGTCCAAACTTAAAGCAATGTATGATATTTTCCATCCAAAACTCAAAGAAGACCATTATGTGTTTGGGGCTTTCATATCCAGGGCATTCATTTTATATTTGTGTAGCATAATTTCACAAAGACTATAGTAGACTCCAATCAAAAATATAAATGAAATTATAAAAATGTTATACTCTTATTTAAATTCAGTAGATTTGAGGATGTTACCATACAGACTCACATGATAAAACAGTTTAACCAAAGATTCATTTAACGCAAATATTTGGAGTCCTACCAGAAAGACCATAAGGCTATTGTCAAATCAGTTAAATTTCTGTTATAAGCAGTAAGAGTGACCATCTGCTGTAGTTGGCAAAGAAATTAACATATTTCAAAAGCAAATACATCTCAGTCTACCCCTGAAGACCTCAAAGCAGGCATCTTGGCTATAGACAGTTTGGATCTACTATCTGGTACTTCAGCTAAAACAATATCCAATGTCTTTAAATAGGTAGGAAATATTAGATAACAAATTTTCCATTTATTTGCTGTTATAAAGGATGATGGTTTATTTTTTGTTATTATTGTTCAGTTGCTCAATCGTGTCTGACTCTTTGCGACCCCATGGACTGCAGCACACCAGGCTTCCCTGTCCTTCACCATCTCCCAGAGTTTTCTCAAACTCATATTCATTGAGTCAGTGATGCCATTCAACCATATCGTCCTCTGTTGTCCCCTTCTCCTCCTGTCTTCAATGTTTCCAAGCATCAGGGTCATTTCTAATGAGTCAGTTCTTCACATCAGGAGGCCAAAGTATTGGAGCTTCAACTACAGTCCTTCCAATGAATATTTAGTGTTGATTTCCTTTAGGATTGACTGGTTTGATCTCCTTGTTGTCCAAGGAACTCTCAAGAGTCTTCTCCAGTGCCACATCTTAAAACCATCAATTCTTCAGTGCTCATCTTTCTTTATGGTCCAACTCTCACATCCATACATGACTACTGGAAAAACATAGCTTTCACTAGACAGATGGTTTCTTAGCTTACTAATACTTGTGTGCCTTGTTGAGAAACTCAATCTGAAAATCACTAGTGTCCATTCAGTTAGGCAACAAGGATTGATCCCTTGGTATAGACAGGTCACTGGGCTCCATGCTTTGAGACATACAGTGAAAGGGTCATTCAGGGAACTTCCAGTTTAGTGGGGGCTATGGATATACATGGACTTCTCAGGTGGCTCAGTGGTAGAGAATTTGCCTGCCCATGCAAGAGATGTAGATATGGGTTTGATCCCTGAGTCAGAAAGATCACCTAGGGGAGGAAATGGCAATCCACTCCAGTATTCTTGCTGGAAAATTCCATGGACAGAGGAGCCTCGTGGGCTACAGTCCGTGGGGTTGCAAAGGGATGGACATGAATGAGCACGCACGCACACATGGATACACACACATTTGCCCACACAAAGTAGAATACTGTCACAGAGGATGAATCCAGCGCCAGAGTCTTCTTATTTTAAAGGCATGTGTGCAAAGGTTTCCTCTATGATGGCAGTTGTGAAGCATTTTGAAGGAAAGTACAACTCAGTTAAAAAAAATACAGACATAAGCCTGAGCAAGATTAAGAGGTATAGGAGTGCACTCAATTCAGGAAACAGCACATGGTTCTGTTTGGCTACATGTATTTTGGAAGATGAAGCTCAAAAAGTTGTGGGAACAGCGGTGGGCATGTGTTCTGTATTTTGCCTGCTTTGATTCTCCTTCTTCTGGAAACAGCACCCTAATTTTCCCTTGGGAATCTACGTCAGACCTCTTTTAAGCTCATGAGATTTGAAGGAGCTGATTGTGCAATGCCATGAATGCCATCCAAAAGAGCTTGGGCTTTGAGTTGTATATTTTAAATTTCCTATTTAATACAAGAGAGAATCATGAAAAAAATTTTAAATGGAAAAATGTTCATATACCAAAAACCAAACAAAACGATGACTCTCTATAAACTTCATACACAGACTGAACAATTATAGGCAAACTTGTTTTTACTAAGGTAAAAATTTCCTTGTGTCCCTGGGCAATTTGGTTATCATAAATACGGCTGACACAGGAAAGGCAAATTTCCTTATAATTGTCAATTTTCAACCTAGTATTTAAAAAATAACTTTAAAAATTGCAAAATAAATACAGAAAGTCACATAAAATAAACAATACTTTCATAAATTATTATAAGCAATAATTTGTAATGACTACCTATGTGAGGAAATAAAACTTTGGCAGCTACCCAGAAGTCATCCACTTATATTTTCACTTATTCTCATTTTTATGATAATAATTTCTTTGTTTTTCTTTACTTTTATCACCCAAGTGTGTATCCCTAAACACTATAGTTAACTTTCTTCTATTTTTTAAAATTTACTCTGAACTTTAATATGACTTAAAAAAAATCTTTTAATCCATAGTCTCTTTGAATAAATTGTGGATTTTTTTCCCCCCTTTAAAGTTATTTGTTAAAGAAACTCAACTGTTTCATCTGTAGAGTGTCCCAGACTCTGGATTTTAATGATTGTATTCCCATGATGCAGTGTTTCATGATCTATGTATTTCCTGTAAATTGGTATTGGGTACAGAGACTTAGAGATAATTAGATTAATTACTGAGAATTAGATTTCAGTTTAATTTTTGGAGGCAAGCCTCCTTAATTGTGGATGTTGCTGCTGCTGCTGCTAAGTCACTTCAATCGTGTCTGACTCTGTGAGACCCCATAGATGGCAGCCCACCAGGTTCCCCCGTCTCTGGGATTCTCCAGGCAAGAACACTGGAGTGGGTTGCCATTTCCTTCTTCAGTGCATGAAAGTGAAAAGTGAAAGTGAAGCCGCTTAGTCATGTCCAACTCTTAGCGACCCCATGGACTGCAGCCTACCAGGCTCCTCCGTCCATGGGACTTTTCAGGCAAGAGGACTGGAGTGGGTTGGTTGCCATTACCTTCTACTGGATGGTGTTCTGTATTTGGGCATATCTTGTTATTGTTCCATCACTCAGTTGTGTCCGACTCCTTGTGACCCCATGGACTCCAGCATGCCAGGCTTCCCTGTCCTTAACTATCTCCTAGAGTTTGCTCAAACTGATGTCCACTGAATCAGTGATACCATCCAATCATCTCATCCTCTGCCGCCCCCTTCTCCTCTTGATGTCTATTAATTTCTCTTTGTGATACTAGTAGCTGTCAATGCCCACTGTCAAGATCCATTCATTAGGGATTGCAAAATGATGATATTCCAATTTTATTGCTCTTTCATTTATTATCTAGAATACTTCTGTATAGAGTAGCCCCCTTTCATTATTATTTGATTATCCATGCTCTTGAGAGTCCCTTGGACTGCAAGAAGAGCAAACCAGTCAATCCTAAAGGAAATCAATCCTGAATATTCATTGGAAGGACTGATGCTGAAGCTGAAGCTCCAATACTTTGGCCTCCTGAAGCAGAGTCGACTCATTGGAAAAGACCCTGATGATGGGAAAGATTGAGGGCAGGAGAGAAGGGGATGACAGAGGATGAGATGGTTGAATGGCATCACTGACTCAATGGACATGAGTTTGAGCAAGCTTCGGGAGATGGTGGATAGGGAAGTCTGGCATGCTGTAGTCCATGGGGTCACAGAGTCAGATGTGACTGAACAACAAAAGAGCTCACAGGAAGGACAGGATAAAGATTCTTTCCCTCTATTCAATTTTTAAAATAACTAAGTTGCTTGCCTATCACCCTCGAAAGGTGACCAATTCGTTTTTTAGGATCATTAAATCTCACGGATTTAAACATTTTAAGTGTGTCAATTCACTGACTTACTATCCTTATTGAGCTGAAATTGTTCCATCTTTGGCAGTGGCAGCTTCTTTAATCTGGCTCTGTGTCCTTTTGACATGACCTCAGCAGCATTTGATAATTTCCTTGCTCTCACATGGCAAGATATCCCATGAGTTCACACTGGTATTTCCAGTGCAAGTCAGGACTGCATTATTTCTACTTAACATCTTCTATCTTACCTTGGTATAGCCTTTCTTCTGAGAATTCAAGTTCTTAGAGACCAGAGAATGACAGAATATCGCATAATTACAGTTTTCATGGTCATGTATTTTACCCACAACAGTCTCAGCAAAATCACCCATTCTACCCCCACCAGTATTACTGAAACAGCTTAAAAATTGTTTATATGCATTCTCTCCATTTTCTATTGACATTTTCAGAGTGTATAGGCAGTATATAGTATATGCTTTCTTCTTTAACCCTCTTTTACAAGTAAATAGGTATTTAATGCTCACCACCAATCCTTAGGCTGACATCTCTAGTCCTTTGGACATTTGAAGTTCATTTTCTAGCAGATTTTTTTACAAAAAAGTGCAAGAACACAATATTGAATGCCTGTGCCCCCACTATGTTTCTAAAAGAGGATGGCCTCAAATGTAGAAAGGGTAATTTGGCATAGTTTTTAATTTACATTTCTTGGAGTATGAATCAGTTTGAGAATTCTTTTTTTTAGTGCTAAGGACCATTTCTTCTTTCTGTGAGCTGTCTAGTCATATCTTTTGTCCATTTTTCTATGTGGTTGTTGGCTTTCCTTCTTCCCCCATTTTTAGTTATTTCCATATTGGGGTCATTACTCCTTTGTATGTGGTATGGGTTATAAATATCTCTTCCTACTTTGTCATTTATTGTTTGACTTTACTTACAGAGATTTAGGAAATTCCTATGTGCATGTGGTTGTGTCCAACTCTTTGTGACCCCATGGACGGTAGCCCATCAGTCTCCTTCGTCCAGGGGATTATCCCAGCAAGAATACTGGAGTGGTTTACCATTTCCTCCTCCAGGTGATCTTGTTTCCTGCGGCTTCTGCTCTGGCAGGTGAATTCTTTACCACTGTATCAGATGGGAAACACAAACACATATTCAGTCAGTCAAGAATGTGACTCTATATTTAATACCTAGTAGGGTCAACCCCTCAAACATTGCTTCTTTAAAGATTTTAGGGGGGTATAATTACTTACACTCTTATTTTAAGTATATATTCAAAGTATCTAACTCTAGAAAAAGGAGATTGACATTTTTGTTGGGATCATGTTGTTTATCAATTATCTTCATGATGTTGAGTTTTTCCATCTAAGAACATGGTTTTCTCTTTTCATTTGCTGTAGTCTATCTTGTGTCTTTCAGTGAAAGTGTTTTCAAAATTTTCTCTATATAAATTTTGCATGTTTCCCACTAGGCTGTTGACTTGATATTTTGCCTTTTATGTTGCTAGCAGTGCACTGGGAAGACCCAGAGGGATGGGATGGGGACGGAGGCGGGATGGGGAATACATGTAAATCCATGGCTGATTATGTCAATGTATGGCAAAAACCACTACAATACTGTAAAGTAATTAGTTTTCAACTAACAAAAATAAATAAATAAAAAAAAACAAAAACAAAGTTTTCCTCTTGCATCATATCTTCTAGCTGGTTATTGTTTATATATGTGAAGAATACTGATTTCTGAATATCAAGGGCTTACTTAACGATTTCAAAGGTGACACAGTACAGAAATTATTAGAAAAGTGAGAGATAATTAAGTATTTCAAGTGAGAAATGAATCCATGTACCACAGCAGGATCAGGAGGGAAAGAAAAGAATAAGGAGATAGGAAACTCAAAGGTATAGAACTTGGAAAAACTAATTTGAAAGGGCACATGAACTTTCAACTGGGTGACAGCAATGATGGTAATGTTGTTAACATGCTAGGAGGAAAGGGCTGGGGAAAAGAGAGTGAATTTCAATTTTGGGTGTTGAATTTTAAGACTGGAAGTTGGGGAGAGGTCAAATCTGAAAATTTAAATTTGGAAGCTATCTGGAAAAGCTGTAGGAAGGTTTGAAATGACAAGAAAAGTCAATGATAGAATGTGGGAGGATTCCTATTCCTAACCAATAGGCAGAGGAAGCTGATTCTTGAGCGAGATGGGCAGCTGAGGGTTCTGGGTAGGAAGTGAATAAGAATTATAAAATCATAGAAACCAAAGAACAGTGCTGCAGGATTTACCAATTATGAAATCACTAGTAATTTTTGAGACGGCCATTTCAGAACTGTTGTGAGGGTAATGTAAAATTATGAAAGATTAAGTAAAGAGATTATATTGACTAGGGCTGAATTTGTGTAGGACATTTAAACTCTGTGTTTTTCAAACACATGAAATCTAAATATAAGGTATCGTGATTTAAAGTAGGTATCAATTAAACATGCTCCAGTGACAATAACTTGGTTTAAATTAATGGTTATTTCTTACAACACATAACCTAATTCAAAGTTCAGCCCTTTGTCTGGATATACATTCTTACTTTACCTCCTGACAGATGTGATGTGTGTGTGCTCAAGTAAAACAGCATTTTAGTGCTAAAAAGGACAAGAACTTTCCCCACTCCTAGGTAAACGTCTGTTCTTTTATGTAGGCATTTATAACAATCATAATAGCTTATATTTAGTGTTTACAAGACATTTGTCATATCTCACTGAACTTCACAAAAGATTCTGGGAAGTACCAGGATGAGGCTCATTATTCTTCATCAAGTGCAAAGAGGGGAAAGAACGACAGAACTAGATCTCGATCTCAGTGTTCATGACTCCTAGCCTATAGGCTTATGAGTCAAGGCTAAGTGTAGGAAATGTTTATTCTATTCCATTTTAAGCAGAAAACTATTTAATGCAGGGAATTTGGTGCTTCTATGTAATGAAAGAACAAGATTTAGATTGTGTCTCCAGAAATGATTCTCAGAACAACATGGTAGAGTGGACCACTGGGGAAACGAGTTCATACCTGGAATCACTGGAGATCAGGAAGCCAGACCAGGAAGTTGCTGATACTGACACTGTTACCATTGCCACCACTTGACTGCATATTGATGTTCACAGAACTTGTGACTTGGCACTGGAACATGATACCTAAGAATTCTAGATATCTAAGAATCTCAAGCTTATTCCTTGGAAGGAAAGTTATGACCAACCTAGATAGCATATTAAAAAGCAGAGACATCACTTTGTCAACAAAGGTCCATCTAGTCAAGGCTATGGTTTTTCCAGTGGTCATGTATGGATGTGAGAGTTGGACTGTGAAGAAAGCTGAGCGCCAAAAAATTGATGCTTTTGAACTGTATGTTGGAGAAGACTCTTCAGGGTCCCTTGGACTGCAAGGAGATCCAACCAGTCCATCCTAAAGGAGATCAGTCCTGGGTGCTCATTGGAAGGACTGATGCTGAAACTCCAACACTTTGGCCACCTCATGCGAAGAGTTGACTCATTGGAAAAGACCCTGATGCTGGGAGGGACTGGGGGCAGGAGGAGAAGGGGACGACAGAAGATAAGATGGCTGGATGGCATCACCGACTCAATGGACATGGGTTTGAATAAACTCCAGGAGTTGGTGATGGACAGGGAGGCCTGGCATGCTGTGATTCGTGGGATCGCAAAGAGTCGGACATGATTGAGTGACTGAACTGAGCTGAAGTGAACTGAAGAATCTCAAGAAAGGACTCTAGAACACTGCTCTTAAAAGATTTTGTTACTACAAGCTTGCTTGCAAGAAAACCACCAAAGATGGGTAGGAGGATTGCTTCTGTTTCATTTTTATCCTCCAAATCTTGCAAGCCTGCCTCTAATAGAAGGAATGCAATTCATATCCAACACCCAAGCTGTGAGGAAGCCTAGAAAATGTTTTGGGCTTTTCTAGGATCTGCATAAGAGGAAGAGGTTGGAACATACATTTAGCAAGCTGTTCCACAGTATTTGCCAGGGTAAAACTTGTCTTCATTCAAGATGTTGGCAAAAAAGCAAACAGGCCAGAACCACGTGGCACACCACTAGAAAATGCTCTCCAGATGGATATCATCACTACTATTCGTATAACTTGCTAGGGTTATGGATATAATTGCCAGAACTGAGACTTAAACCGAGGTCTAACACTAATAACCAGAAAGCTATATTGCCTTTCAGTTCAACCCATTAATTTTCTTTAGTTCTTTAAGCAGCTTGGAATCCACCTAGATTCATTCTTTTTTGTACAGTTATGAAACAATATTCAAATCTGTGCTAAACCAGGGTATTCTTTCTCTGCTGAATTACCATTTCCAGTGAAAAGGAGATGCAAGGGGAACCCATTCTGCAGGGGAATCCAAGATGGTGTAGTGATCTCCATGCTAATCTAACATTCCCCACTGCTGCTCATTAAAATCCTCTAGTGGCTTCGTTGGTAAGAATTTGCATTTACATTGTGTGACAGAAAACTCAAAAAGACTGAAACTAGAAAGAAACTTCTCCCTCACATGACACACACCCAGAGCCAATAGTCAGGATTAACAGAGCAGGTACCTGAGTCATCAGGGACTCAGGCTCTTTCTATCTTGTTGCTCCATCATCTTCCCATGTGGCTTTATCACAGAGCTACTGGAATTCCATCTACTGGAGTCATCCTATATACACTCCAGCCAGCTGAGAGGAAGGAGGGCAGGAACACTTCAAAGAAACACGCAAACCTTTTGATGCTATCTTTTTGGCTGAGTACTTGGTAAGTGGCTCCACTTAGCTACGAGGGAAGCTGGTAAATGTCTTTTGTGCGGATGGCTAGGAGAATGTGCTAGCGGCAAATAGCAGTCTCTGCTACAGTGATTGCATCCTGCAATCCTGTTCATTGTGCATCTTTTCCTCATCATACTGTAAAATTTCAAAATGGCAGACGTTTTCTCTAACTCCCAGCACAGACACTGACATATTTTAGGCAACGTGTCATTTGTTCAACAAAACATTTTTTGTCTAGTTTTTATTTCCTGGTGACATTTAAAAAGTGATTTTAAAGTAGATATGATTAGGTACACCTGGTAAGACATGCTTGAAAGGCTACGTGCAAAATAAAATTTTCTATTTAAATCTTACTTCTCCCTTGATTTCCAATACATGAAGGCATATATTTCCAAGGATAGAGAGAAGGAAAGGAACTCGTGTTTAGAGGAAAGTCACAAAATACAGAAAAATCCCAAAACAAAAATGCAAAGGAAGTATAATAAATATAAGGATAAGTTACATAGAAAGAAAATTCCAACAAAAATCAACCTTAATTTTAAGCCAGAAAGAACATTTCAAAGAAGCCAGCAAATCAAACTACTACAGCAGGTAATTTGAAGAAGTATCTTTAGCTATAGTGTCATAGTTAAGAACTCTAGGCTTTGGAACCAAGTTAATTACATTTTTTCCTATTATTAGCTATTACTCCTACCAGTTGATCTCTGAGCTAAAATTTTCTCACTTGAAAAACAATATTCTTTCAGAATTGTTACAGTGAGAAAACCAAAATATTCATGAAGTATTTAGCACACGGTTTAGTGCAAGAAAATATTCTATATAAGGTAGTAATACCATCCTCATGAAGTATTTCATTTACAAAATTATTTTCCTTTCTCTCCCAAATCAAGTACTTCTTAGACATAAGATCTAGAAAATCATAGTCTTTTTGTTTTTCCCTTTCTAAACTTATGAGCAGATTACAGCTCTAGGGCTGGTCATACACATATTTTTTTAAAATTTCAGATTATATACTATCAATAAATTATCCCATCCACAAAATCTGTAATTCTAATTGTTTAAAATTCATTTATAGCAATATATGTCAAAATAAATCTCTACAGTCTTAACAAAAATAAAAATTTTGGTCTTCTATGACAGTAGCAGGTACTGAGGCAATTTGCATTTATGATATTCAATAATACCTGATTTTTCTCTAGAGGGGGAAGACAAACCACAGGTTAACACTTTGCCCTAATTAACAGGAAAGACTTCTTTTGCCCAGTTCTTGGATCCTCAGTGTGAATCCTCCCCATTTTCCTTCCAGATAGAATGTCACATATACTTCTATTTGGCACTTCTCAAAGAACACACAATTAGTTCTTCACAAGACTGTGAGCTTCTCTCAAGAGTGGGCACTAGATCTCAAGTCCCTTGTATCTTCTCTAGGTTATGGGACTTATTTTAGGTGGATGATCACATGCTCCTGAAAATGGGCCCCTCCCATAGCTATAAAAAATGAATCAAGAATCTTAGCTAGTTAGTTTTAGGGTAGGTCTTTGACCTTTTTCTTTTCTAATAAGACTAAGTTGGGGATAGAGTGGGAGGGAGTAATCGGAGAGCCTGAGAAATATTTTTTCTTTTTCTCTCTGATAAAAGGTTGAGAGCTGCCCTTACCACCTTGTTTGGGATGTATGAAGGTAAAATATTTGGAGCTGTGGCAGCCCATCTTGTGACCATGAGGCAACAGACACAGAAGAGCAACGCTGAAGCTGATGGAACACAGAAAAACAAGTCACTGAATGGACTCTCAGCACCTCCTATCACCAAAATTCTTATTAAGCTAAATGTCTTTATGGCTTAATCCACTGTTAGGTTTTCTCTCACTTGTAGCCAAAAGCACCTCAAGTACTATGTAACACTTTTTCCTCCAGAATGCCTCACTGGTTTATTATATCCACTGGTTCCTGTTTTGTTTGTCTATTCTTGATCATACAAAAATTATACCACCCCCCTTTATTACTGAGAATCCTAAATACTTAACTATACAGAGAGTACATTACTTTTATTTTACCTTGAGTGATTGCTGACTGTTTTTCTTAGGACTTTTCATTTTCTTCAAGTACTTTCGAATTTTGGTTTGCAGGCTCCTCTTATGAGTCTTCCTGCTCTTCCCTTCCCAATCTCTACTCTCTTCTTGCCTTTTATGACAGGTGCTTCTACCACCTGTCCACACTCAGGGCTCTGGTCCTGTGGTGAGAGTGGCACTACTGAAGACCTACACAGATCTGTTTCACAAAGAAGCAGGCTCTGGCTCAGGCAAGACCTGGCTACAATATAAGTTACAGTCGTAGGCACTAGTTGTTGCTGCATCTTAGTTTCAAAAGTGAGGAAACTTCAAGTCAGACCGTGGCTTCTTACTCTTTTAAGATTTGAAATTTCTGGGTGGTCTTTCTTGCTTCCAGACCTAGAGCTTAAGTTCTGGCTTACAAGTTCAGTGCACTTATCACTTTGTATTTCTGGTTCACCAAAATGCCTATAATGCTTTTGGACATAGATGTGCTTTAAAATTTTCTCAATTTTCTATTATTTTTCAATTCAAAGATCCCAAAATACCTATATCTAGGTATACCACAGACTAACATTTTAAAGCAAACATTTATGTCAATGAACAAAAGGAAAGATTTGTTGCTGTTGTTGTTACAACATAAAACTCTGTCATGTATAATTCATCAGTCAAAAGTCCTAAGTGAACAGCAGAGTTTGGATGAACAAAATAAGATCCATATAGCCTTCTGGATTAATGAGAGAGACTAGATTGGCAGCACTGCTCCTCCTTATGCTGACCGCCCCCCCCCCCACCCCCCCCGCCATTTCCTCAACTTTCAGATCAAAGGAAGAAGTGCTTCAGGCCTGTTTACAAAATAACATGCGCGCTACATAAAATAGATTCCATAAACCACTTTAAAATCCAGTCAGTTTAATATAAAATGTTTTTAATTGTTTTTGAAAACATTTAAAAAACAATTTTTGAGCACTTTCAATAAAAAAAGAGAACTGAAATGCTACTGCAATATTCAACTACTGTAGTTTCAGCAGGTACAACAGACAACAAAACACTGGGGAAATCTTGACTTTTTGCACTAAATGAAAACATGAAACAGGGTTTGTTTTTGTCATTTATGGTGTAGTAAAGCACATTATAGTACAAGACTCTTATATGAATCTCTGATGCACTGCACAAAAAAACACTTTCCTTCTTTTCAGTTCAAAAGTCAGTGCTTATTGCAATTATATGCAAAATTATTTACTTCATGAAGTCTTATCATGATAAACAGTATGCAAAATGTTTAAAACATCAAAACAATGAAAATAATCTGAGAAAAGAACATATTCAACAATAACTAAGCAGAATTAGTAAACATAAAAAAGTAAATAACTTGTGAATAACTATGTCTGTCTGGTTAACACTGAACCAGTTTCAATACAGCCAAGAAAAAAAAAAGTGGTTACAGGAATACCTAGTACTGTACAAGATAAGTCAATAACACTCATGCACATTTTGTGATCATGTATTAACATGGTGAAGCAAACTAAACTTAATTCTTCCTGCTGTAATATTCTCATGTAAGAGAATAAGAAATAGAAATATCTCATTGAGATTAATGCACATTGCTACATAAGACAATTTTATCTGTCACTTTGATGACATTTTGTCTTTTCATAATGAAACACATTTAAAAAGTTTAATCTGTGGACTGTATTGGTTGCATTTATCCTAAGAGATGTGCCTACCACAGGTTCAACAAATTTAGTGCAATATATGAACCCCAGAAAGTTTGCTGGACGAATTCAACCAAATTTAAAGTGTTTGCTGCAATACTGTACAGGGGGTTAAAAATCCTCCAGTCTTTATATTTTTATCAAAAAAGATTCCCATTATTTCTTATATTAGTAGGAAGCTAATAATGTAAACAAGGGATTAGAATGGCCTCAAAATCTCCTTTTCAGAGTATCTCATATAGAAAGGCTCCCATCATTTGTTAAAAGAAATCACACAGTTTCCTTTGGGTATTGCATACTTTGGTGTGCAGTAGTGCTGTGTCTCAATGTACAGTGAAGAAATAACTAGCATCAAGAAAAAATATCTAACAGATCATTAAATCAAGATAACAGCAAACACACAAATGTCAGTAACTAGGACATATCAATATATAAACCTCTGAGCCAACCCTAGCACCATTTATTTATCAAAATGTTAATATCCTACCTTGCAAATTTATTGAACAATGAAACCTTATTAAACTCTTCATCACATTTGTTAAATATTCATTGATTGCAGTCTTTTGATTGGCTTACTAATTAATTAAGGTAAAGGAAAGCTTAGTTAGGTTCAAGGTAGCAGAGCAATGGTTTAAGGACAACTTTAACAATTTAATGGCAAATTTTTAAGTCTATTTGAAACTAACCTTGAAACTCACTTAAATGGAGCTGTCAACTAGTGAGAAGACTTGTGTCAGCATGAAATTCATAAATAATTATTCACAAAACAAAATGGGAGCTATAAGAGAGAAACATTCTAAAACAAATCCTGAGTGCTTCTTTTTGCAATTGTGGTTATC